>NC_092251.1:19222734-19351690 GCF_036320965.1 Panulirus ornatus | reverse complement strand
ATACACATAGTAGCTCATAGCCAGATATACACACAGTTTCTCATAGCCAGATACAGATAGTTGCTCATATCAAGATATACATAGCTGCTCATAGCCAAATACATGCACTTGCTCATAGCCACATACGCACAGTTGCTCATAGCCAGGTACACATAGTTGCTTATAGCCAGATACACATAGTTGCTCATAGCCAGATACACACAGTTGCTCATAGCCAGATACACACAGTTGTTCAGAGGCAGCTCATAGCCGGGCACACATAGTTGCTCATAGCTAGATACACACAGTTGTTCATAGCCAGATACACATATTTGCTCATACCAGATACACATAGACGCTCATAGCCAGATACACATAGTTGTTCATAGCCAAATACATACACTTGCTCATAGCCAGATACACACAGCTGCTCATAGACAGATACACACAGTTGCTCATAGCCAGATGCACGCAGTTGCTCAAAGCAAGATACACATAGTTGATTATAGCCAGATACACATAGTTGCTCATACCAGATACACATAATTGCTCATATTCAGATACACACAGTTGGTCATAGCCAGATAAACATAGTTGTTCATAGCAAGATATACATAGTTGCTCATAGCCAGATACACATAGTTGTTCATAGCCAAATACATACAGTTGCTCATAGCCAGATACACACAGTTGCTCATAGCCAGATACACATAGTTGCTCATAGCCAGATACACACAGTTGCTCATAGCAAGATATACATAGTTGCTCATAGCCAGGTACACATAGTTGCTCATAGCAAGATATACATAGTTGCTCATAGCCAGATACACATACTTGCTCATAGCCAGATACACATAGTTGCTCATAGCCAGATACACATAGTTGCTCATAGCCAGATACACACAGTTGCTCATAGCCAGATACACATAGTTGATCATAGCCAGATACACATAGTTGCTCATAGCCAGATACACATAGTTGCTCATAGCCAGATACACATAGTTGCTCATAGCCAGATACACATAGTTGCTCTTAGCTAGATAAACACAGTTGCTCATAGCCAGATGCACACAGTTGCTCATAGCAAGATACACATAGTTACTTATAGCTAGATACATATAGCTGCTTATAGCCAGATACACATCATTGATCATGGCTAGATACCCATAGTTGATCATAGCCAATGGTAACTTCAGTTAGGACTTTTCTGATCTATTCCCAAATTGTTTTGGAGGTATGAGACAGCCTAAACATTATATATACATAGTGTGTGTTGTACTAAGACTGACACTGTCTCCACAGGTTCGCGAGGAAATTGACATCATGAATTCTCTGCGACATCCCAAACTCCTTCAACTTGGGGCAGCGTTTGAACGACAGAGGGAAATTGTAATGGTTATGGAATAGTAAGTCCTTCATTTCTCACTGACTTCGTGATTCTATTTTCTTTTGAAATTTATACGTAAAACAAAAGAGAATCATATTGCTATATTTGAGTGGCGTTCACTCTGGTCCATATATGAATGCAGAACTCACTTGTTGTGACTGAGAAACGTGTCTTCTTCCAATACATGAGTTACGTTGTTATGGTGCACAGTGCAAACACCATTTGCTACGCTCGTTTTCTATCTTGCAGCATCTCTGGAGGGGAACTGTTCGAGCGAGTCGTGGCCGACGACTTTGCCCTGACAGAACGGGACTGTATCCTCTTCGTCAGGCAGATCTGTGAGGGTGTTCAGTACATACACAAAAACAACATTGTTCATCTTGATCTGAAGGTACGTCATAATTAAGTCCGTAAGTCATAAGTAAGTCATAATAAGTCAGTCGTATGGCATAGATAGCTTTTACTATGTGTTATTTAATCTGCTTCAGTCCGTTAGCTGATGTGATCTAGACAGTCGTGCAATATTTTGCCCATTTTATGCAAAGTAGACATGAAGGCCAACCTGTCCGTGAAATTCCTAGTAGATAGAACTCTTGATATTCCTTTGACAAGTGAGGCTTGGAAACACACTCTCTCATGAAAAGATAATTAGGATTATAATAAATTAATCTCTGTAAACCTGCCACATTCCCTCTCTGCCCACCAGCCTGAGAACATCCTGTGTGTACGTCGAACCTCGCACCAGATCAAACTCATCGACTTCGGCCTCGCTCGCCGCTTCAATCCGGACGACCCATGCAGGGTCTTGTTCGGAACGCCCGAGTTCATTGCCCCGGAAATCATCAACTACGAACCGATCGGGTTTTCATCCGACATGTGGTCTGTCGGCGTGATCTGCTACGTTTTGTAAGTACGGCTCTTCCGTGGCTGAGTGAGGGAACCCTAACAGAATGGTAGCAAGTGTCATAAGTCATTTCATGATATACTTCACCGTCCTCAGTTGGCGAGGGAGAAATGTCAAAGTATACGAGACATGTGAACATATGTAATATGAACCCCAATCTGTTCGTGACCTTATGGCTGGATTTGATGTAGCATTACCATGTCCTACATTCTGGGTGTGTGATTACGTGTCGTGTTTGCCATCCAGGTTGTCAGGTCTGTCGCCCTTCATGGGGGAAAACGATGCTGAAACCTTCGCGAACATCACCCGAGCCGAGTTTGACTTTGATGATGATGCTTTTAGTGCCATTACTGAAGATGCCAAAGATTTCATAATGTCTCTGCTCATTAAACGAAAGGAGTAAGTACCGTTGTCTTGATGGTAATTTTCTAAATTCATTTTGAGATTAGATGTTTAAGAATGTATAAGTATGCTAATTCTCTTTTCCTATCATGAAAAACTTGGAAAGTGAAAATCTGTTTGGACGCTGTGTGAGTAAGCAATGCATGTTTTGGCTCCCGTTCTGTTACCATCTGAGTGTATGAGGTATTGAACATGTTTCTGTAACACTTTCGTACTGTCTCTCTCAGGAAGCGATTGACAGCGGAACAGTGTTTCAAGCATCCTTGGTTGGCACAGACTGAAGCAGACATGAATAAAGTGGTTCTCTCCACCGACAAATTGAAGAAGTTCATCATAAGACGGAAATGGCAGGTGCGTATTCGTGTTAGTGTTTACATGTTAGCTTCAGTTTGATCAAGTATTTACCCTGGTTGTGTTTACTCTTGCATTCTTAGATTTCGAGTAGATAGATTAGATTAGAGTTTACGTTAACATTTTGATTTTTATTTTGGAAGGTTTACTTTTGATAACATGGAGACTCTATTTCATAGTTTGTTGTGTTCGTGTTTTAATATCTCGTTATATTTTTTTTTTTTTTGGTTTTTGGTGTCGAGTTATGTTACCTAACTCCCGTGTGATCCTAACTGCATGATTTGATCTTTTGCACCTTATAGAAAACTGGGAATGCCATTCGTGCCCTGGGACGTATGGCTAACCTGACCAACCGTCGCAGCTCGCAACCCTCATCGCCAACCAGGCTCTCTCCTCTCCCAGAAAACCACGCCCACACGCCCGCATCTCCCTCCTCCCCTTCCCCTGCCTCCTCCCCAACAACCCTCACAAAGACGAAGGGTTGTGCCCCCGTGACTCGACCTTCCGCCAGCGTGGTCAGCGAGAGGAGCGACTCGGGTATCAGTGAATGTTCTTATGGTGTTGAGGAAAATAATCAAAACCAGCAGAATAATCAGTTTGGTATAACTAATGGTCGTGCTGTTACAGGATGCAATGTTCTCAAAAGTGGAAAGACACCTTCATTAGACTGGCAGTCCTCCGTCGACTCTGCTGTGTGTGATGATGACTACATCAGCAAAAACAGCTTTGGATCCTCCCCAAGAAAGATATCCAGGGAAGGTCTCATACACGTGAAGTCTGCCGTTGCCGACACCCACATGAATAGTCACTCTAGAATATGAGAAAAAAACAAAACTCAAAAGAAAGATAATGTGTAGAGGCAAGATTTTGTACCTAGTAATAAGTCCTGTGTGAAGATCTTGTGTACATATAACACTGAAATGGCTTTATTATCAGTAGCTTCTGTACCTCTCTTATCATACCTACAAAAGAACCCTGTAAAATATATATATATATACCTATTTTATTTAATGCATTGTTGAAGGATTTACCATTTCCAGTGTATTTGATACGACAATGGCTGGCCAGGAATGGAGCCTCGCAACATTACTTTCTTAAGGAGTTTTCAAGTTTGTTATGTTGCCTTCCTGGCCGAGCCTTTGCAGAACCCCCTGTGGTGATGTTCCTCTGCTGTGAATGAATGTCTGTATTTGTCTATCCAATCCATGTTCTCGTACATGGTTCCGATTAGACTTAACTCGATAATCGACACGTAAACTGAATAAGACAACTGGTAACAACCTCTGGAAGTGTCTCTCCCAGTGGGACATGTGATGAAGAGGATTTTACTTAGAAATGTTTCACTATTCTCGATCAGCCATTTACAGGACTCGTCAGAGGGCTGATGATGTGTGTGTGTCAAAGATTCACTGTTGTCCAAGCCTTATGCAGTGCCGTATTGCAAGCATGTTAACGGAAGAGTGTAATATATAAAGATGTGTTGAAAGTATTTACCGTGATGGTCAGGTTTACAAAAGTGTGCCTACGATTGTCTTTTGTTAAGCCTTTTCATCACACACGAGTTCGTTTATCTTTGCTGAAAAACTCTGTGAATTTGCCATTAGTTCCCTTTTTTGTGTGTGTTCACATATACCACATTGTTCTATTATTTTTCTTCTTCCTCCTCCTCCTCACTGCAGTGCCAAACAAATTGTACAGCTGATATATTTAGATGGTTTGTCGTATATCATTCCATGTAACTCACTGTTCTTGCATTACACCGGAAAAACTCGCGACTGAATGTCATTCATTTTACTTTTCATTGTCCTGTTTTGATGAATGTTCCTCAGTGATATGTTGTACTTTCTCTTCCCAGTTAGTTTGTCTTTATGGTCTATGATTATATTCTAGGCAGTTAGCTCATACTGAAGACGGCGATGCCTATATATATAGCAGATTAATGCTAGGCTGTCTCGTTATATCAACAGGTCACTGTACAGTTCTGGCTTCGCTTCCAAACACTTCCACCTGCCTGAGTTCTACGGTAAACTTACCCGAGTCGAGTTTAAGATAATACTGAAATTTAATATGATAATAACTTATTTTTCAACACTTAGGAATCTGTTTATTCTGTTGCTGTAGAGATAATTACATCATTAAAATCGTTTCAGTAATTTTCTTAAAATCGAGTCAGTAAGTCCACTGTCAGAACATGGCAGGTTTTCCTGAAGAACCCTTTATTCACATTGTAGATAGAGAGCGTGGTTAATTATGTGTAGCTACTGCATTGTGATATTGTAGATAATCACCCAATTATATGCATGATCTTGTTAAGAGATTAAAAGATTTATTTGAAGTCGTCTATTCATTTAGTCCTAGAATATTAACTACATTTCAACATAGTAACAAATGACAAAAACTTTTAAACCTTTTGATGGAAGTCAATATATCTGTTTTACTAACTGTTTCAAGATGGCCACTGAAGAACCGAAGTGGAAATTTTTCTTCAGTGGATTTTCTTCCATGTTTCCACACTGGAATTAAGTTTGTTATTGCTCGAATCATTTACCCTTTCCTTTTGTCAGTCTACACTCAATCCCCCCATGCTATTTCCTCACACAAATCTCTTTTCCAAACTCACTCTCATCAGTCTTTTCTCCCTGATAATGTGTCCTCTTTCCCGAAAACCTCTGCAAATCATCACCCTCGCCTACACAAGGTAGTGATCAGACACCTCCAGCAGCCACCACTCTCAGCACATACACCAAAGAAAAACATTCCGTTACACGACAGTCAATTATCATGAAGTCTGATAATGCCCGCTGACCATGTTCTCCTCCTGGACGTATACTTGTGTATGTCCCTCTTTTTTTTCAACTAGTTATTCCTAGTCACTAGTGCTTTTTTGGGCACACAACTCCACAAATCATCTCCATTTACATTACTGAATAACCCATACTTCCTAGTTATACCCTCACATCACTAACCTTCGCATTCAATGATCATGGGAAGCAAGTGTTCTGGGAGCAGCTGAGTGTTCATGTCAGCAATTTTGATACAAGAGACCGGGTATTAGTCTCTTGTATTATTAGTCTCTTGTACCCGGTCTCTTGTATCAAAATTGCTGACATGAACACTCAGCTGCTCCCAGAACACTTGCTTCCCATGATCTTTCTTCTTGTGGCTAGGATTCACCCATCACTCACCATCCATTTTAAGTTTCACCCACATCAATCTAAAATTTGCTTCCTTACACTCTATCACACATTCCACAACTCCTACTTCAGGTGGGTGGAGTGCTACTCCTTCCCTAGACCATGACCTCTCACGAGACCAACTTTGCTCCCGAGACATTCGCAAATCATTCATCTCCTTCATCCTTGAGCTTCGTTTCACTCAGAACCAGAACATCCAAGTTTCTTTTCTCAAACATACTATCTATCTCGCCTTTCTTATCATATTGGATACATTCAAACACATCAAGCACCACAGCCTGAGCCTTCGAGGAGGATGAGCACTCCCCACTTTGCTCCTTCTGTTCCATCTTTTAGAAACAGAAGTACAAGGAGAAGGTTTCCAACCTCACGCTCCCACACGTTTTAGTCGAATTTTACGATTCGTAGGGAATACGGAGGCAGAATTTGTCTCTAAATGTGTGTGGATGGGGATGTCTAAATGTGTGTGGATCTAACCAAGATGTGAAAAAAGGAGAGATAGGTACTATGTTTGAGGAAAGGAACCTGGATGTTTTGGCTCTGAGTGAAACGAAGCTCAAGGGTAAAGGGGAAGAGTGGTTTGGAAATGTTTTGGGAGTAAAGTCAGGGGTTGGTGAGAGGACAAGAGCAAAGGAAGGAGTAGCACTACTCCTGAAACAGTGGTGGGAGTATGTGATAGAGTGAAAGAAAGTAAACTCTAGATTAATATGGGTAAAACTGAAAGTGGATGGAGAGAGATGGGTGATTATTGGGGCCTATGCACCTGGGCATGAGAAGAAAGATCATGAGAGGCAAGTGATTTGGGAGCAGCTGAGTGAGTGTGTTGGCAGTTTTGATGCACGAGACCGGGTTATAGTGTTGGGTGATTTGAATGCAAAGGTGAGTAATGTGGCAATTGAGGGAATAATTGGTGTTCATGGGGTGTTCAGTGTTGTAAATGGAAATGGTGAAGAGCTTGTAGATTTGTGTGCTATGAAAGGACTGGTGACTGGGAATACCTGGTCTGAAAAGAGAAATATACATAAGTATACGTATGTAAGTACGAGAGATAGCCAGAGAGCGTTATTGGATTACGTGTAATTGATAGGCGCGTGAAAGAGAGACTTTTGAATGTGAATGTGCTGAGAGGTGCAACTGGAGGGATGTCTGATCATTATCTTGTGGAGGCGAAGGTGAAGATTTGTAGAGATTTTCAGGAAAGAAGAGAGAATATTGTGGGTGAAGTGAGTGGTGAGAGTAAGTGAGCTTGGGAAGGAGACTTGTGTGAGGAAGTACCAGGAGAGACTGAGTGCAGAATGGAAAAAGATGAGAACAATGGACGTAAGGGGAGTGGTGGTTGGAATGGGATGTACTTAGGGAAGTAGTGATGGCTTGCGCAAAAGATGCTTGTGGCATGAGAAGCGTGGGAGGTGGGCAGATTAGAAAGGGTGGTGAGTGGTGGGATGAAGAAGTAAGATTATTAGTGAGAGAGAGAAGAGAAAGGCGTTTGGACGATTTTTGCAGGGAAATAGTGCAAATGACTGGGAGATGTATAAAAGAAAGAGGCAGGAGATCAAGAGAAGGGTGCAAGAGGTGAAAAAGAAGGCAAATGAGAGTTGGGGTGAGAGAGTATCATTAAATTTTAGGGAGAATAAAAAGATGTTTTGGAAGGAGGTATAAAGTGCGTAAGACAAGAGAACAAATGAGAACATCGGTGAAGGGGGTAATGAGGAGGTAATAACAAGTAGCGGTGATGTGAGAAGGAGATGGAGTGAGTATTTTGAAGGTTTGTTGAATGTATTAGATGATAGTGGCAGATATAGGGTGTTTTGGTCAAGGTGGTGTGCGAAGTGAGAGGGTTAGGGAGAATGATTTGGTAAACAGAGAAGAGGTAGTAAAAGCTTTGCGGAGGATGAAAGCCAGCAAGGCAACGGGTTTGGATGGTATTGCAGTGGAATTTATTATAAAAGGGGGTGACTGTGTTGTTGACTGGTTGGTAAGGTTATTTAATGTATGTATGACTCATGGTGAGGTGCCTGAGGATTGGCGGAACGCATGCATAGTGCCATTGCACAAAGGCAAAGGGAATAAAGGTGAGTGTTCACATTACAAAGGTATAAGTTTGTTGAGTATTGCTGGGATATTATATGGGAAGGTAATTATTGAGAGGGTGAAGGCATGTACAGAGCATCAGATTGGGGAAGAGCAGTGTGGTTTCAGAAGTGGTAGAGGATGTGTGGATCAGGTGTTTGCTTTGAAGATGTATGTGAGAAATACTTAGAAAAACAAATGGATTTGTATGTAGCATTTACTGATCTGGAGAAGGCATATGATAGAGTTGATAGAGGTGCTTTGTGGAAGGTATTAAGAATATATTGTGTGTGAGGCAAGTTGCTAGAAGCAAAGTTTTTATCGAGGATGTAAGGCATATGTACGAGTAGGAAGAGAGGAGAGTGATTGGTTCCCAGTGAATGTTGGTTTGCGGCAGAGGTGCGTGATGTCTCCGTGGTTAATTTGTTTATGGATGGACTTATTAGGCAGGTAAATGCAAGAGTTTTTGAGAGAGGGGCAAGTATGCAGTCTGTTGCAGATGAGAGGGCTTGGAAAGTGAGTCAGGTGTTGTTCGCTGATGATACAGCGGTAGTAAAAGCTTTGCGGAAGATGAAAGCCAGCAAGGCAACGGGTTTGGATGGTATTGCAGTGGAATTTATTATAAAAGGGGGTTACTGTGTTGTTGACTGGTTGGTGAGGATATTCAATGTATGTATGGCTCATGGCGAAGTTCCTGAGGATTGGCGGAACGCATGCACAGTGCCATTGCACAAAGGCAAAGGGGATAAAGGTGAGTGTTCACATTACAAAGGTATAAGTTTGTTGAGTATTGCTGGGATATTATATGGGAAGGTAATTATTGAGAGGGTGAAGGCATGTACAGAGCATCAGATTGGGGAAGAGCAGTGTGGTTTCAGGAGTGGTAGAGGATGTGTGGATCAGGTGTTTTCTTTGAAGATGTATGTGAGAAATACTTAGAAAAACAAATGGATTCGTATGTAGCATTTATGGATCTGGAGAAGGCATATGATAGAGTTGATAGAGATGCTCTGTGGAAGGTATTAAGAATATATGGTGTGTGAGGCAAGTTGCTAGAAGCAAACTTTTTATCGAGGATGTAAGGCATGTGTACAAGTAGGAAGAGAGGAAAGTGATTGGTTCCCAGTGAATGTTGGTTTGGGCAGGGGTGCGTGATGTCTCCGTGGTTGTTTAATTGTTTATGGATGGGGTTATTAGGCAGGTAAATGCAAGATTTGGAGAGACGGGCAAGTATGCAGTCTGTTGCAGATGAGAGGGCTTGGAAAGTGAGTCAGGTGTTGTTCGCTGATGATACAGCGGTAGTAAAAGCTTTGCGGAAGATGAAAGCCAGCAAGGCAACGGGTTTGGATGGTATTGCAGTGGAATTTATTATGAAAGGGGGTAACTGTGTTGTTGACTGGTTGGTGAGGATATTCAATTTATGTATGACTCATGGTGAAGTGCCTGAGGATTGGCGGAATGCATGCATAGTGCCATTACACAAGGGCAAAGGGGATAAAGGTGAGTGTTCACATTGCAGAGGTATAAGTTTGTTGAGTATTCCTGGGAAATTATATGGGAGGGTATTGATTGAGAGGGTGAAGGCATGTACAGAGCATCAGATTGGGGAAGAGCAGTGTGGTTTCAGGAGTGGTAGAGGATGTGTGGATCAGGTGTTTTCTTTGAAGATGTATGTGAGAAATACTTAGAAAAACAAATGGATTTGTATGTAGCATTTATGGATCTGGAGAAGGCATATGATAGAGTTGATAGAGATGCTCTGTGGAAGGTATTAAAAATATATGGTGTGTGAGGCAAGTTGCTAGAAGCAAAGTTTTTATCGAGGATGTAAGGCATGTGTACGAGTAGGAAGAGAGGAAAGTGATTGGTTCCCAACGAATGTCGGTTTGCGGCAGGGGTGCGTGATGTCTCCGTGGTTGTTTAATTTGTTTCTTGTTTGGGTTGTTAGGCAGGTAAATGTAAGAGTGTTGGAGAGAGAGGCAAGTATGCAGTCTGTTGCAGATGAGAGAGCTTGGGAAGTGAGTGAGGTGTTGTTCGCTGATGATACAGCGCTGGTGGCTGATTCAGGTGAGAAATTGCAGAAGCTGGTGACTGAGTTTGGTCAAGTGTGTGAAAGAAGAAAGCTGAGAGCAAATGTGAATAAGAGCAAGGTTATTAGGTTCAGTAGGGTTGAGGGACAAGTCAATTGGGAGGTAAGTTTGAATGGAGAAAAACTGGAGGAAGTAAAGTGTTTTAGATATCTGGGAGTGGATCTGGCAGCGGATGGAACCATCGATGTGGAAGTGGGTCACATGGTGGGGGAGGGGGCGAAAGTTCTGGGGGTGTTGAAAAATGTGTGGAAGGCAAGAACATTATCTTGGAAAGCAAAAATGGGTATGTTTGAAGGAATAGTGGTTCCAATAATGTTATATGGTTGCGAGGCGTGGTCTATAAATAGGGTTGTGCGGAGGAGGGTGGATGTGTTGGAAATGAGATGTTTGAGGACAATATGTGGTGTGAGGTGGTTTGATCGAGTAAGTAATGAAAGGGTAAGACAGATGTGTGGAAATAAAAAGAGCATGGTTGAGAGAGCAGAAGAGGGTGTTTTGAAATGGTTTGGGCACATGGAGAGAATGAGTGAGGAAAGATTGACAAAGAGGATATATGTGTCAGAGGTGGAGGGAACGAGGAGAAGTGGGAGACCAAATTGGAGGTGGAAAGATGAAGTAAAAAAGATTTTGAACGATCGGGGCCTGAACATGCAGGAGGGTGAAAGGTGTGCAAAGAATAGAGTGAATTGTAACGATATGGTATACCGCGGTCGCCGTGCTGTGAATGGATTGAACCAGGGCAGGGCATGTGAAGCGTCTGGGGTAAACCATGGAAAGTTTTGTGGGGCCTGGATGTGGAAAGGGAGCTGTGGTTTCGTTGTATTATACATGACAGCTAGTGAATGAGTGTGAACGAATGTGGCCTTTGTTGTCTTTTCCTAGCGCTACCTCGCGCGCGTGCGGGAGAAGGGGTTGTCATTTCATGTGTGACAGTGTAGCGACGGGAATGAATAAGGGCAGCAAGTATGAACTATGTACATATGTATATATGTATATGTCTGTGTATGTATACATATGTATACGTTGAAATGTATAGGTATGTATATGTGCGTGTGTGGACGTGTATACATATGTATGTGGGTGGGCTGGGCCATTCTTTCGTGTGTTTCCTTGCGCTACCTCGCTTACACAGGAGACAGCGACAGAGTATAATAAAGAAAAATAATTTATATATATACATACATATATACACACACACATATAAATATATATATATATATATATATATATATATATATATATATATATATATATATATATATATATATATATATATATATACAAATTTGCTCTATACCTGATCACCGTTTCCCGCGTTTGCGATGTACCGCCTAGAACTTAGGAAGAAAGGCCACATCCGCTCACACCCATTCTCTATCCATCACGTGTAATGCACCGAAACCACAGTTCTCTATAGACATCCAAGCCCCACAGACCTTTCCATGGTTTACCTCAGACGTTTCACATGTCCTGGTTCAGGCCATTGATAACACGTCGAACTCAGTTACCCACATCATTCCAATTTACTCTTTCCCGTGCCCGCCTTTCACCCTCCTGTATGTTCAGGCCCCGATCGCTCAAAATCTTTTTCACTCAATCCTTCCACCTCCATCTTGGTCTCCCGCTTCTCCTTGTTCCCTCCACCTCTGACACATATATCCTCTTTGTCAACCTCACCTCACTCATTCAGCACACCCTCTTCTGCTCTGTCAACCACACGCTTTTTAGTGCCTCACATCTCTCTTACTCGTTCATGATTCACTCGATTAAACCATCTTACACCACATATTGACTGTCCTCAAACATTTCACTTTCAGCACACCAACCCCCTCCGCGCAGCCTTATCTATATAAGCCCATGCCTTGCATCCATATAATATCACTGGAACTACTATTCCTTCAAACATATCCATATTTGCCATCCCAAATAACGTTTTGTCTTTCCACACATTCTTCAGTGCTCCCGGAACATTAACATTTACCCTCTCCCCCACCCTATGGCTCACTTCCGCCTTCATGGTTCCATTCGCTACCATGTGCACTCCCAGATATCTAAAACGCTTCACTTCCTCCAGTTTTTCTCCATTCAAACTCACAGCCCAAATCACCTATCCCTCATCCCAGATGAACCTAATATACTTGCATTTATCTATATTCACTCTCAACTTATTCCCTTCAAACACTCTTCAAATCTCGGTCACCAGCCACCTGCCACTATTGTTGCATCATCAACAAACGACAACCAACGCACTTTCCAGGCCCTCTCATCGCCCATAAAATACATACTCGCCCCTCCCTCCAGGAGTCTTGCATTTACCTTCCTCCACCCGAACCATAAACAAATTGAACAACCATGGGGACATCACACATCCCTCCTGCAGACCGACCTTCACTGAGAACCATTCACTTTCCTTTCTTCCTACTCGTACACATGCCTTACATCCTTGGTAAAAACTTCTCATTGCTTCTAGCAGCTTTCTTCCCACACCACATATTCTTAAGATTTTCCTCAAAGTATCTCCATCAACATTATAGTATGCTTTCTCCAGATCCATAAATGCCACATACAAATTCATCTGTCTTTCTAAATATTTCTCATATACATATACATATACATAAATATATATATATATTTATATATATAATATATATATATTGACTTGACCCTCAACCCTACTGTACCTAATAACCTTGTTCTTATTCACATTCACTCTCAACTTTCTTCTTCCACACACTTTACCAAACTCAGTCACCAGCTTCTGCAGTTTCTCACATGAATCAGCCACCAGCGCTGTATCATCAGTGAACAACAACTGACTCACTTCCCAAGCTCTCTCATCCCCAACAGACTTCAAACTTGCCCCTCTTTCCAAAACTCTTGCATTTACCTCCCTAACAACCCCATCCATAAACAAATTAAACAACCATGGAGACATCACACACCCCTGTCGCAAACCTACATTCACTGAGAACCAATCACTTTCCTCTCTTCCTACACGTACACATGCCTTACATCCTCGATAAAAACTTTTCACTGCTTCCAACACCTCTCCTCCCACACCATATATTCTTAATACCTTCCACAGAGCATCTCTATCAACTCTATCATATGCCTTCTCCAGATCCATAAATGCTACATACAAATCCATTTGCTTTTCTAAGTATTTCTCACATACAAGTCAATTGGGAGGTGAGTTTGAATGGAGAAAAACTGGAGGAAGTGAAGTGTTTTAGATATCTGGGAGTGGATCTGGCAGCGGATGGAACCATGGAAGCGGAAGTGGATCATAGGGTGGGGGAGGGGGCGAAAATTCTGGGGGCCTTGAAGAATGTGTGGAAGTCGAGAACATTATCTCGGAAAGCAAAAGTGGGTATGTTTGAAGGAATAGTGGTTCCAACAATGTTGTATGGTTGCGAGGCGTGGGCTATGGATAGAGTTGTGCGCAGGAGGATGGATGTGCTGGAAATGAGATGTTTGAGGACAATGTGTGGTGTGAGGTGGTTTGATCGAGTGAGTAACGTAAGGGTAAGAGAGATGTGTGGAAATAAAAAGAGCGTGGTTGAGAGAGCAGAAGAGGGTGTTTTGAAGTGGTTTGGGCACATGGAGAGGATGAGTGAGGAAAGATTGACCAAGAGGATATATGTGTCGGAGGTGGAGGGAGCAAGGAGAAGAGGGAGACCAAATTGGAGGTGGAAAGATGGAGTGAAAAAGATTTTGAACGATCGGGGCCTGAACATGCAGGAGGGTGAAAGGAGGGCAGGGAATAGAGTGAATTGGAGCGATGTGGTATACCGGGGTTGACGTGCTGTCAGTGGATTGAATCAAGGCATGTGAAGCGTCTGGGGTAAACCATGGAAAGCTGTGTAGGTATGTGTATTTGCGTGGGTGGACGTGTGTATATGCATGTGTGTGGGGGGGGTTGGGCCATTTCTTTCGTCTGTTTCCTTGCGCTACCTCGCAAACGCGGGAGACAGCGACAAAGTATAAAAAAAAAAAAAAAATATATATATATATATATATATATATATATATATATATATATATATATATATATATATATATATATATATATATATATACATATTCTTTAAAGCAAGCAACTGATCCACAGATCCTCTACCACAGCTGAAACCACACTACTCCTACCCAAGGGGAGTAGCAGTTCTGTATATACCTTCACACTCTCAATCAATGCCCTCCTATACCACTTACCAGGTATACTCAACAAACTTATACCTCTGTAGTTTGAACACTCACCTTTATCCACCTTGCCTATATGCAGTGGCACTATGCCACTCTTCAGTCACCTCACCATGATCCATACAAGCAATGGAAATCTTTACTAACTAATCAACAACATGGCCACCTCCTTTATTGATACATTTAACTTCAATAACATCCACTGCAGCAGTCTTGCCAACATATTTTCATACACAAAGCTTTCACCACCTTTCCTTTCTTCACCAAACCACTCTTCATAACTCTCACTTTGCATACCATCCCGACCGAAACTCTCGACATCTGCCACTCTAACATCAAACACATCCAACAATCCTTAACAATACTCACTGAATCTCCTTTTTACTTCATTACTACCTGTTATCGCATCAGCTTTTGTCCCTTCACCAATGTCCTTATTTGATCTCTTGTCTTTTGCGGGTTATTTACCTCCTAAAAATTTTAGTCTCCCTAAAAATTACTCATACTCGCTCATCCAAACTCTCATTTGCCCTCTTTCTCATCCCTTGCACCTTCCTCTTAACCTCCAGCTGCTTTCTCTTATACATCTCCCAGTCATTTCAACTCCTTTACTGTAAGTACCGCTTTAACGCCTTTCTTTTCTCCGTCACTAGAAACTTTACTTCTTCATCCCACCACTCACTACCCTTTCCAATCTATCCACTTCTCACCTTTCGCATGCCACATGAATCCCTTGCAAATGACAGCACTGCTTCCATATATATATATATATTGGTATATATGCGAAGCAGGCATGCGGTTAGCATGCCTGCCTCTTGCACAGGGGTCCCAGGTTCGATCCTCGCTGTTGGAGGTTTGTATGTTCTATGAAGGTGCGCGTTCATATGCACTTTATTCGTATATAATGGTATGTATGTATATAAGATTCCCACACCACCCAAACCCATACAGATGAAGAAATTCCAAACCACTATAGCAAAAACCCGTCTCTCAAAGAAAACAAAAAAAACAGTCTCAAGAAATGCCATTAAAAACTGAGTGATGAGTAATTACAACTCTAAAGAAGATAGTCAGGATAAGAATAAGGCAAATCTATTGAAAGAAAAAATACTGTTCATTGGACCCACCGACATTCAAAACACCTGTAACTGCCTTTCGTAACATCCACGTAAAACACTTCAGCAAAAATATTTTCAATCTGACAAAATAACACCATCTCAACCACCGTTATCAGTATTCAGATCACTAGAACAATCGATCCACAACAGAATCAGTCAAGAGCTTCCATACTCATCCCCATAGCAAGGCTTTAGAGCCAGTCATAACCACTACCACAATACACATAGACCTCACTCAACACGTCTTGTGTGGATACAACCAACCAAATCTCCCTTCCTGTACTACATGTAACAGATATCAACAAAGCCTTTGACACTCTCCTGACACATCCTCACATAACATATACCTACGAAGGAATACAAAGTGTGGCGTGTTCCACGAGTCGAGTAATGGGAAATGTGAACCTTATCTTAAGTTTGGCAACGGTCGGCTGTGTGGTTGAAACCTGACGGATCGACCAGCTGGAGCCAGGTATTCCAACCCTGCAGCAACATCAAGAACTGGTCGAATCATTACGGAAGACATCGAACCCAGAAATTCAAAGCAACAGTCCACTGGGTCCCTTCGAGGCTGTTTGTGATAGTAGAGGATAACAGAAACTCACAGAATAGTGTGGTAATTCATAGGAAAACACCAGCAAACTGTCACTGTGATTAAGGTGACGGAGACTTACAGTTTACTGGCTTATGTAAATCACCAGTGTGTGCGTGTGTACCTGCTTCTGCTACACTGATCGGTGCATCTCTGATATATTCCAACATCACAAGGGGCCTCGTAGGATCCTATGGTCTGCTCCTGTTTGAATCTATTTGTATTCCTTAGTTTGCAAATATCTTGACACCATCCTTACGCAAAATGACATAATAGTTGACCAATTTCATTGCTGGTTGACGATCTAGAGTCACTCACTAAGGCTTCAGACTGTACACCGGGATTCCTCAGGGACTACTCCTTTCTCCAATTCTCTTCCGTCTCTTCCTACGTGACCTACCAACACCTTCCGCTGACCCGTGTACATATCCTCTCTCGCACAGACGACGTCATCAGTAAACCAACGTCTGCATCCCCAGATAAAATCCATAGTCATCCCTCTTAACACCTGACAGACAAGAACCTACCTTGCACTCTCCCATATCTCTAAATAACCAACCATTTCCACTCAGTAAAACTAGAGCCATCCTGGATATCACATACTCTACCTTGACCTTGAGTTTATCAATGATGCATCAGTTATTCATCGTTATGACCTCTGACCTCTGTAATATTTCATCGGTGTATATTCAGCCGACTGGCTGCCTGAATCCAATAAACCACTTATCATCATCAACATTATTTATCATTATACTACACTCTCTCATACACTATCAGTGATTTTTAGTCACTCATTCTCGTTAGGTTAATGGGTTTGAGTTATGAGAATTTGCTATGGGTAACTCTAATGGATATCACTGATCCTACCATGCACAAAATGATAAGTGTAAGTAATAAGAAAATAAATAAATGAATAAATAAATAAACATATATATATATATATATATATATATATATATATATATAGAGAGAGAGAGAGAGAGAGAGAGAGAGAGAGAGAGAGAGAGAGAGAGAGAGAGAGAGAGAGAGAGAGAGAGAGAGAAATCTAAATGACTCACCTAACTCTCTCACTGGCCGAGGTAGGCAGCGAACGTTCCTCTGGACAACTCCGTCTTCGCTAAGCCTACACTGTCATCCTACCTTTAGCCTATTGCTCTTGTTCTCCCCTTAATGTTCTCATCATTACCTTCTATCGTGAAGTAGTCGGCCTGTGTGTGTGTGTGTGTGTGTGTGTGTATGTTTTTGAACTGCATTTCCCAGTTAGTGTTGCACGCCAGCTCCAGTCTTTGCCCTGCTGGAGTTGGCTTACCTTAGAAGCATCTGTGTTATAATCGGCGCTTCACTCTAGACTGGAAGTCAACAGACTGAGAGTGAAAGTATGATTCAAAGCCGAAGTAAACTCCACTAATGAACAAAGGCTGAAGGAAAGGAAAATCAAATAACCAGAGTGCCTTCTCCAGTGGAACAGACTCCTGGTGGACATTACAGAGATGTAGGGGGAGGAAATGTCTGCCTGAGTGATGCCAAAATCACAGGATTCAATACTTAACAACAAAGTCACCCAAGCACTGGATAAAGAGGGACTTACAGTACAATGTCCTCCAGACATCTACTGCAGCAGATCCATCTATACAGAAGAACATCAGATCTACACAGGACTACGGCTTGGAACACATGAATAATCACATATCAAAAAAATCCGACCTGGACAAGTCTCCCGAGATCAAAACATACATACAAAATTCAGTTTGACTCAATAGGTATGGCTATTGAAGCTTGGCACTATACTATGATACCTACGTATCCCCGGCCAGCAAATTGAACTGGAGCAATGCCTCCTCCCAGCTCACTATCTACAAGTCTTATGCAATGATTTCCCACACTATAACGGAATATGACAAACTTGATTATAACATCTGCTCACTATGCTCAGAAAAGAAACACACATGAAAAGGATGTCAAGCAGATTATGAAAATTACCTTCACTGCAAAACAGATCATCCAGCCACAACAAAATGTGATCTCGGGAAAGAGGCAATAAAGGCAACCTTTCTTTCCCACAGGTTTCATAACACTCCCAAGGCTGGAAAACGTGCATTCTGAACTCGTACGAGTTATCAACTCAGTAATCTGTGCCCTCGTTAAAGAGGGACATACCCCTCGTTCGTACTAAGATGAGATAGAACAACAATATAACTCCCAAGGCTTGCTACAAAGTGCCACCAGGTAGCTAATAGACAAGGCTACACGTATGATAGCACGCACCTTACTATCTATGTTGAACCAAACAGATCAAGTGGACTTCTTCAACCAAATCCCAGTCACGTCTGGCACCAACCCAACTTGGACCACAGCGCGGACGGTCTCCCACACTCTTCCATCCCCCTCACCCATGAAACATCCCACGGAAGATGTCCAAACACACATGAACAACCTCAGAGTCCCTTCTACACGGGAACACGACCGACCAACATGAAACACGTCCACTTCGGAGGGAAACCCCAGGCTCCCCTACCTCGCGAGACGATACACAAACACTCAACCCTACGATAACAGATCAGGTCTCTTCTACTCGGCCCCGACTCCAATGACAAAACCCTTATCCACAAATCGATGAGATGCTGACGCGAGAACAAAAACAGAGCAATAATGGTGTTCATTCAACATACCTCAGTAATATAAATAATACAACACACCGGGCAACACTGGGCAGACAGATGCTTTGATCTTACAAACGCATACATGATGGGAAAACCAGACGTGTTCTGATAAACAGCCATGGTGTTTGAAACTACACACTCATAAAAATCCCGGGTTATTTAAGCCACAAATTGAACTTCTACAATCATTTACACGCGGGTGTGACCATAGCCGACAAGAAAGGACCACATTAGAAAATCTCATATGATTTTCAGCTCTACAGCAACTTAGCAATGAAGATAATGACATGAATTGGTCCAGTTGATATTGCATCAGCCTACATCCTTCCAACGCTGGCATGTCTTATGTTGCCAGAATACTACAAAATCATTAGGATACCAGAACCAGCTAATGTCATTGGCAATATCAAAGCTAGACATAAGAACCTTGGACATGCGACCACAAACACCACAGATTGAAATATATCGAAACGAATGAAATGTTTCGCCGCTCAACACCCAAGGTAAAATTTCTCAATATCACACATCTCTCAGCCTTGACTACACCAGATACGATACCTGGAAATGGCAAAAACGTACCACAATATCCACATCAGACGAGGTGACCTCACAAGCAGCGGTCAGTTCCATTATGGTTACTATAGCAACCGCTCCAGTCCTTCCTGGTACACAACGGCTGGCTCTCCAGAGTGGCAGCTGGAACCTAAAACAATCAGCGAAGATCTTACCAACAACGACCTCGAAGGGAAGCACAGTGACAGTACAGACAAGGCTTTAGGTAAGTGGTAAGACGACATTAAAAGGTGCCATCAGCTGACATCCACACCAACAGATACAAGACATGATCACACCCTCCGCTTACTCAAGAAATGATAGAAACGAGACACGTTTCACAGGCATTCTAGAGAAACTAGACACGTTTCACAAGTGTCCTAGAGAAACTAGACACGTTTCACAAGTGTCCTAGAGAAACTAGTCACGTTTCACGGGTAACCCAGAGAAACTAGACACTGATTCACAAGTGTCCTAGAGAAACTAGACAAGTTTCACAAGTATCCTAGAGAATCTAGACACGTTTCATAAATATCCTAGAGAACCTAGTCACGTTTCACAAATATCCTAGAGAAACTAGTCACGTTTCACAAGTGTCCTAGAGAAACTAGACACGTTTCACAAGTGTCCTAGAGGAAGTAGACACGTTCCACAAGTAACCTAGAAAAACTAGACACGTTTCACAAGAGTCCTAGAGAAACTAGACACGTTTCACAAGTAACCTAGAGAAACTAGACACGTTTCCCAAGTGTCCTATAGAAACTAGACACGTTTCACGTATCCCAGAGAAACTAGACACTGATTCACAAGTGTCCTAGAGAAACTAGACACGTTTCACAAGTATCCTAGAGAAACTAGACACGTTTCACAAGTATCCTATAGAACCTAGTCACGTTTCACAAATATCCTAGAGAAACTAGTCACGTTTCACAAGTATCCTAGAGAAACTTGTCACGTTTCACAAGTATCCTTGAGAAGCTAGACACGTCTCAAGTATCCTAGAGAAACTAGTCACGTTTCACAAATATCCTAGAGAAACTAATCACGTTTCACAGGTATCCTAGAGAAACTAGACACGTTTCACAAGTATCCTAGCGAAACCAGTCACATTTCACAAGTATCATAGAGAAACTATCCACGTTTCACAAGTATCCTAAAGAAACTAGTCACGTTTCACAAGTGTCCTAGAGAATTTAGTCACGTTTCACAAGTATCTTAGAGAAACTAGTCATGTTTCATAGGTATCCTAGAGAAACTAGACTCGTGTCACAAGTATCCTAGAAAATTTAGTCACGTTTCACAGATATTCTTGAAAAACTAGACATTCACAAGTATCCTAGAGAAACCAGTTACGTTTCACAGGTATCCTAGAGAAATTAGACACTGTTTCACAAGTATCCTAGAGAAATTAGACACTGTTTCACAAGTATCCTAGAGAAACTAGACACGTTTCAGAAGTAGCCCAGAAAAACTAGACACTGATTCGCAAGTGTCCTAGAGAAACTAGACACGTTTCACAAGTATCCTAGAGAAACTAGACACGTTTCACAAGTATCCTAGAGAACCTAGTCACGTTTCACAAATATCCTAGAGAAACTAGTCACGTTTCACAAGTATTCTTGAGAAGCTAGACACGTCTCAAGTATCCTAGAGAAACTAGTCACGTTTCACAAATATCCTAGAGAAACTAGTCACGATTCACAGGTATCCTAGAGAAACTAGACACGTGTCACAAATATCCTAGAAAATTTAGTCACGTTTCACAGATATTCTTGAAAAACTAGACATTCACAGGTATCCTAGAGAAACCAGTTACGTTTCACAGGTATCCTAGAGAAATTAGACACTGTTTCACAAGTATCCTAGAGAAACTAGACACGTTTCACAAGTATCCTAGAGCAACTAGTCACGTTTCACAAGTATCCTAAAGAAACTAGTCACGTTTCACAAGTATCCTAAAGAAACTAGTCACGTTTCACAGAAATTCTAGAAAAACTAGATACTGTTTCATAGGTATCCCAGAGAAACTAGGCACTGTTTCACAAGTATCCGAGAGAAACTAGTCACATTTACAGGTATCCTAGAGAAACTAGACAAGTTTCACAAGTATCCTAGAGAAACTAGTCTCGTTTCACAAGTATCCTAGAGAAACTAGTCACGTTTCACAAGTAGTCTAGAGATACTAGTCACGTTTCACAGGTATCCTAGAGAAACTAGTCACGTTTCACAAGTATCCTAGAGAAACTAGTCAAGTTTCACAAATGTCCTAGAGAAACTAGTCACGTTTCACAGGTATTCTAGAAAAGATAGACTGTTTCACAGGTATCCTGGAGAAACTAGTCTCGTTTCACAAGTATCGTAGAGAAAGTAGCCTCGTTTCACAAGCAGTCCAGAGAAACTAGTCATGTTTCACAGGTATCCTAAAAAAATACACGTTTCACAAATGTCCTGGAGAAACTAGTCACGTTTCACAAGTGTCCTAGACAAACAAGTCATGTTTCACATGTATTCTAGAAAAATCAGACTGTTTCACAGTTATCCTAGAGAAACTAGGCACTGTTTCACAAGTATCCTCGAGAAACTAGTCACGTTTTACAGGAATACTAGAGAAACTAAACACGTTTCACAAGTATCTTAGAGAAACTAGTCTCGTTTCACAGGTATCCTAGAGAAACTAGTCACGTTTCACAAGTATTTTATAGGAACTAGTCACGTTTCACAGGTGTCCTAGAGAAACTAGACACGTTTCACAAGAATCCTAGAGAAACTAGTCAAGTTTCACAAGTGTCCTTGAGAAACTAATCACCTTTCACAGGTATTCTAGAAAAACTAGACATTGTTCACATGTATCTTAGAGAAACTAGGCACTTTTCCACAAGTATTTTAGAAAAACTATTAACGTTTTACAGGTATCCTAGAGAAACTAGACGTTTCACAAGTATCCTAGAGAAACGTCTCGTTTCACAAGAATCCTAGAGAAACTAGTCACGTTTCACAAGTATCCTAGAGAAATTAGTCACGTTTCACAAGTATCCTAGAGAAACTGGTCATGTTGCACAGATATCCTAGAGAAACTAGAGACGTGTCACAAGTATCCTAGAGAAACTAGTCACGTTTCATAGGTATTCTTGAAAAACTAGACACCGTCACAAGTATCCTAGAGAAACTAGTTACGTTTCACAGGTATCCTAGAGAAATCAGACACTGTTTCACAAGTATCCTAGAGAAACTAGAAACGTTTCACAAGTATCGAGAGAAACTAGTCACGTTTCACAAGTTTCCAAGAGAAACTAGTCACGTTTCACAGGTATTCTAGAAATATTAGATACTTTCACAGAAACTAGTCTCGTTTCACAAGTATCCTAGAGAAACTAGTCACGTATTACAGGTATTCTTGAAAAACTAAACACTGTCACAAGTATCCTAGAGAAACTAGTTACGTTTCACAGGTATCCTAGAGAAATTACACACTGTTTCACAAGTACCCTAGAGAAACTAGCCATGTTTCACAAGTATCCTAGAGAAAACTAGTAACGTTTCACAAGTGTCCTAGAGAAAGTGGTCACGTTTCACAGGTATTCTAGAAAAATTGGATACTGTTTCACAGGCATCCTAGAGAAACTAGGCACTGTTTTACAAGTATCCTAGAGAAACTAGTCACGTTTTACAGTTATAACAGAGAAACTAGACACGTTTCACAAGTATCTTAGAGAAACTAGTCTCGTTTCACAAGTATTCTAGAGAAACTAGTCACATTTCACAAGTATTCTAGAAAAACTAGTCACGTTACACAGGTATCTTAGAGAAACTAGTCAGGTTTCACAAGTAACCTAGAGAAACTAGTCACGTTTCACAAGTGAACTGCAGAAACTAGTCACGTTTCACAGGTATTCTAGAAAAATAGACACTGTTTCACAGGTATCCTAGAAAAACTAGGCACTGTTTCACAAGTATCCAAGAGAAACTAGTCACGTTCTACAGGTACACTAGAGAAAATAGACACGTTTCACAAGTATCCTAGAGAATCTTGTCTCGTTTCACAAGTATCCTAGCGAAACTAGTCACGTTTCACAAGTGTCCTAGAGAAACTAGTCACGTTTCACAAGTATCCTAGAGAAATTGTTCACGTTTCACAAGTGTCCTAGATAAACTAGACAGTTTCACAGGTATCCTAGAGAAACTTGTCTCGTTTCACGAGTATCCTAGAGAAACTAGTCTTGTTTCACAAGCATTCTAGAGAAACTAGTCACGTTACACAGGTATCTTAGAGAAACTAGTCATATTTCACAAGTATCCTAGAGAAACTAGTCACGTTTCACAAGTGTCCTGGAGAAACTAGTCACGTTTCACAGGTATTCTAGAAAAATTAGACACTTTCATAGGTTTTTTTTTTTTTTTTTTTTATACTTTGTCGCTGTCTCCCGCGTTTGCGAGGTAGCGCAAGGAAACAGACGAAAGAAATGGCCCAACCCCCCCCATACACATGTACATACACACGTCCACACACGCAAATATACATACCTACACAGCTTTCCATGGTTTACCCCGGACGCTTCACATGCCTTAATTCAATCCACTGTCAGCACGTCAACCCCTGTATACCACATCGCTCCAATTCACTCTATTCCTTGCCCTCCTTTCACCCTCCTGCATGTTCAGGCCCCGATCACACAAAATCCTTTTCACTCCATCTTTCCACCTCCAATTTGGTCTCCCTCTTCTCCTCGTTCCCTCCACCTCCGACACATATATCCTCTTGGTCAATCTTTCCTCACTCATTCTCTCCATGTGCCCAAACCATTTCAAAACACCCTCTTCTGCTCTCTCAACCACGCTCTTTTTATTTCCACACATCTCTCTTACCCTTACGTTACTTACTCGATCAAACCACCTCACACCACACATTGTCCTCAAACATCTCATTTCCAGCACATCCATCCTCCTGCGCACAACTCTATCCATAGCCCACGCCTCGCAACCATACAACATTGTTGGAACTACTATTCCTTCAAACATACCCATTTTTGCTTTCCGGGATAATGTTCTCGACTTCCACACATTTTTCAAGGCTCCCAAAATTTTCGCCCCCTCCCCCACCCTATGATCCACTTCCGCTTCCATGGTTCCATCCGC
Organism: Panulirus ornatus; assembly: GCF_036320965.1. Classification (NCBI taxonomy): domain Eukaryota; kingdom Metazoa; phylum Arthropoda; class Malacostraca; order Decapoda; family Palinuridae; genus Panulirus; species Panulirus ornatus. Next base: position 19,327,058 of record NC_092251.1, on the reverse strand, counting down.
TGACAGATCCACTCCCAGATATCTAAAACACTTCACTTCCTCAAGTTTTTCACCATTCAAACTCACCTCCCAATTGACTTGACCCTCAACCCTACTGTACCTAATAACCTTGCTCTTATTCACATTTACTCTTAACTTTCTTCTTCCACACACTTTACCAAACTCCGTCACCAGCTTCTGCAGTTTCTCACATGAATCCGCCACCAGCGCTGTATCATCAGCGAACAACAACTGACTCACTTCCCAAGCTCTCTCATCCCCAACAGACTTCATACTTGCCCCTCTTTCCAAGACTCTTGCATTTACCTCCCTAACAACCCCATCCATAAACAAATTAAACAACCATGGAGACATCACACACCCCTGCCGCAAACCTACATTCACTGAGAACCAATCACTTTCCTCTCTTCCTACACGTACACATGCCTTACATCCTCGATAAAAACTTTTCACTGCTTCTAACAACTTTCCTCCCACACCATATATTCTTAATACCTTCCACAGAGCATCTCTATCAACTCTATCATATGCCTTCTCCAGATCCATAAATGCTACATACAAATCCATTTGCTTTTCTAAGTATTTCTCACATACATTCTTCAAAGCAAACACCTGATCCACACATCCTCTACCACTTCTGAAACCACACTGCTCTTCCCCAATCTGATGCTCTGTACATGCCTTCACCCTCTCAATCAATACCCAACTTTCATAGGTATCCTAGAGAAACTAGGCACTGTTTCACAAGCATCCTAGAGAAACTAGTCACGTTTTACAGGTATACTAGAGAAACTAGACACGTTTCACAAGTATCCTAGAGAAACTTGTCTCGTTTCACAAGAATCCTAAATAAACTAGTCACGTTTCACAAGTGTCCTAGAGAAACTAGTCACGTTTCACAAGTATCCTAGAGAAATTGTTTACGTTTCACAAGTGTCTTAGAGAAACTAGAGTTTCACAGTTATCCTAGAGGAACTAGACAATGTTCACAAGTATCCTAGAGGAACTAGCCACGTTTCATAGGTATCCTAGAGAAACTAGACATGTTTCACAAGTATCCCAGAGAAACTAGTCACGTTTCACAAGTATCCTAGAGAAACTAGTCACGTTTCACAAGTGTCATAGAGAAACTAGTTGCGTTTCACAAGTATCCTGAAGTAACTAGTCACGTTTTCACAAGTGTCTTCGAGAAAGTAGTCATGTTTCACAAGTATCCTAGAGACATTGTTCACGTTTCACAAGTGTCCTAGAGAAACTAGTCACGTTTCACAAGTATCCTAGAGAAACTAGTTACGATTTACAGGTATCCTAAAGAAAGAAGACACGTTTCTCAAGTATCTTAGAGAAATTAGCCTCGTTTCACGGGTATCCTAGAGAAACTAGTCACTTTTCACTGGTATTCTAGAGAAACTAGTCACGTTTCACAGGTACCCTAGAGAAACTAGACACGTCTCACAAGTATCCTAGAGAAACTAATCTCGTTTCACAAGTGTCTTAGAGAAAATAGTCACGTTTCACAGGTATTCTAGAAAAAATAGACACTTTCACAGGCATCCTAGAGAAAATCGGCACTGTTTCACAAGTATCCTAGAGAAACTAGTCACATTTTACAGGTATACTAGAGAAACTAGACACGTTTCACAAGTATCCTAGAGAAACTTGTCTCGTTTCACATGTATCCTAGAGAAACTAGTCACGTTTCACAAGTGTCCTAGAGAAACTAGTCACGTTTCACAAGTATCCTAGAGAAATTGTTCACGTTTCAAAAGTGTCCTAGAGAAACTAGGCAGTTTCACAGGTATCCTAGAGGAACCAGACAATGTTTCACAAGTATCCTAGAGGAACTAGCCACGTTTCATAGGTATCCTAGAGAAACTAGACATGTTTCACAAGTATCCTAGAGAAACTAGTCACGTTTCACAAGTATCCTAGAGAAACTAGTCACGTTTCACAAGTGTCCTAGAGAAACAAGTCGCGTTTCACAAGTATCCTAAGGAAACTAGTCACGTTTCACAAGTATCCTAGAGAAACTAGTCACGTTTCACAAGTGTCCTAGAGAAACTAGTCACATTTCACAAGTGTCCTAGAGAAACTCGACACTGTTTCACAAGTGTCCTAGAGAAACTAGTCACGTTTCACAAGTATCCTAGAGAAACTAGTCTTGCTTCACAAGTATCCTAAAGAAACTAGTCACGTTTCACGAGTATCCTAGAGAAACTAATCACGTTTCACAAGTATCCTAGAGAAACTGGTCACGTTTCACATTTATCCTAGAGAAACTAGACACTGTTTCACAAGTATCATAGAAAAACTAGACGCTGCTTCACAAGTGTCCTATAGAAACTAGTCACGTTTCACAAGTGTCCTACAGACACTAGTCACGTTTCACAAGTAACCTAGCATAGACCACGGCTGGACATCTGCTCTGTACGAAGAGTGCAAAGACTTCCAACAGACCTTGTTGGGAGCAAGTACGAACTCAATACAATCCTCAGCTGGATAATATGATCAACTCTGGCGCAGAAATGTAGTGACCCGATAACATTCTAGCAAGGAGTCAGACGCTAACAAGGGAATCCCAGAGGCAACTACCTGAAAGTTAACAATAACAAAACTGATGATGAAGACAGTATGGGAACAGACTTCATGATGGAACACATGGAAAACAGCGTTCAAGATTACGCCTGGAGAAAACAGGAACTACAACCAAGATCACGAGACAGAAATAACTGATGGCCTGACTACAACCAAGATCACGAGACAGAAATAACTGATGGCCTGACTAGGAACACAGGGAGAGAGAGAGAGAGAGAGAGAGAGAGAGAGAGAGAGAGAGAGAGAGAGAGAGAGAGAGAGAGAGAGAGAGAGAGAACCATCCCACACCAAACCAGAGACTCAGCCCCGATCGTCGCCGAACGAGTGACCCACAATGGCAGGTAACTTGCCGGTACATCGCAACGCCATCCAGGACACCAAGAACTCAGGCCAGGGTAAAAGGGAGATGGATAGAAGGCGAATCAATAGGTCGTTTCCAATAGGACTTCACTCGCTTCTCAACATCAACAAGGCCATGCCAAGCACAGGGTACTTTCCCTAGAGGTTCCAACACGCCAGAATAACAAAGATACCAAACCCTGGAATGCCAGAAACAGACCCGAAGAACTTCCACCTCATATTCCTTGTGCAAGTCCCAGGGAAACATTTTGAAAGAATTATGAACTTAATGCTAAGAGCACATACTTGAAAACAATAACCTTTATAACCTTAATCAATACGGCTTCCGGACGGGCAAAAGCACCACTTTAGCAATAACCATTGCCGCAGTAAAGGTAGCTTTCTCCATATGACAAAGAGACATAAGCAAAGCCTTTGAGAAAGTGTGAACAATCGGCCTACAATACAAATTACTACAATTACGCAAGCCTGAGATCACAGAAAGACGTCTGCTCTAAACCATCGCACAAGAGAAATGATTATAAACACTTCGACGTCACCCACGTCTCTATTGACCGAGATACCTCAGGACAACATCCTATCACCAACTCTATTCATAACTTACACAGGTGATATTTCCCCACCAGTTGGTGTTATGAGCATCTACATAGTCGACGCCGATGAAGCTACTCATATACTAGTCTCGACCAACTCACTCCCAGAGCTTACTCGTTTGTACACTTCGAGGCAACCAGACTAAACCACTTCGAAAATGGCTGTAAGATAAGGAAAAAGATAAACGAATGAACGATACTGGCACTAGGAAGAATAAAAGCCAACAACATGATTATAGAAGGTAACATGATAGTGTACAAGAAGTGCTGCAGTATCCTGGGTCACACACTGATATCAAGGGATATGATTACAGATCATATCAACAACAGATCCACTCATGGATAACCGACCTTGACCAGTCTGTATAGATTCTGGCACCTTCCAGAGAACCAAATATTACAACTAATCAATGCCATGTTGAAACCTGTCCTAACGTATTCTCCTATAACAATGTTCCTCGCCTCTGTATCACGTAATGCTGAAGTTACAGAGTCTTCAAAACCAGGATCAACGATCCAACACAAACGAACAATACTGCTCCATTGAAAGAGATCGTAGAACAGCACGACTGATTCAAGATTAAACCCGTTCTCTCATACCCTAGGGAAGCAGCCCAGAAAGTATGACAGAGACTTGATGATAACCATGATACAGATTACAGGAAAATCCAAATTCTTGACAATAGTACAAGCATGGAACAGCCTTGGTTCCCTCCAACCCCCACAACACTCAGGGAGGCTCCAGTCACCCGTCGATGTACACAATGAAGAATATTTAGCTCAGCTTTTCTTTCATAAGCTAAGACGGTGCGGGTGACTTAAGCCCTAGTCGAGGCTATATCATTAAAGCTATATATATTTATTTATTATACTTTGTCGCTGTCTCCCGCGTCAGCGAGGTAGCGCAAGGAAACAGACGAAAGAATGGCCCAACCCACCCATATACACATGTATATACATACACGTCCACACACGCACATATACATACCTATATTCTTCAACGTATACATATATATACATACACAGACATATACATATATACACATGTACATAATTCATACTTCCTGCCTTTATTCATTTTCGTCGCCACCCCGCCACACATGAGATGACAAACCCTCCCCCCGCATGCGCGCGAGGTAGCGCTAGGAAAAGACAACAAAGGCCACATTCGTTCACACTCAGTCTCTAGCTGTCATGTATAATCCACTAAAACCACGGATCCCTTTCCACATCCAGGCCCCACAAAACTTTCCATGGTTTATCCCAGACGCTTCACATGCCCTGGTTCAATCCATTGACAGCACGTCGATCGCGGTATACCACATCGTTCCAATTCACTCTGTTCCTTGCACGCCTTACACCCTCCTGCATGTTCAGGCCCCGATCGCTCAAAATCTTTTTCATTCCATCTTTCCACCTCCAATTTGGTCTCCCACTTCTCGTTCCCTCCACCTCTGACACATATATCCTCTTTGTCAATCATGCCTCACTCATTCTCTCCATGTGACCAAACCATTTCAAAACACCCTCTTCTGCACTCTCAACCACACTCTTTTTATCACCACACATCTTTCTTACCCTATTATTACTTACTCGATCAAATCACCTCACACCACGTATTGTCCTCAAACATCTCATTTCCAGCACATTCACCCTCCTCCGCACAACTCTATCTATAGCCCACGCCTCGCAACCACATAACATTGTTGGAACCACTATTCCTTCAAACATACCCATTTTTGCTTTCGGAGATAATGTTCTCGACTTCCACACATTCTGTGGAAAATTCTGTGGGGCCTGGATGTGGAAAGGAAGCTGTGATTTCGGTGCATTATACATGACAGCTAGAGACTGAGTGTGAGCGAATGTGGCCTTTGTTGTCTTTTCCTATCGCTATCTCGCGCACATGCGGGGAGAGGGGGTTGTTATTTCATGTTTGGTGGGGTGGCGACGGGAATGAATAAAAACAGACAGTATAAATTATGTACATGTGTATATATGTATATGTCTGTGTGAGTATATATATGTATACGTTGAAATGTAAAGGTATGTATATTTGCGTGTATTCGTGAACGTATATACAAGTGTATGTGGGTGGGTTGGGCCATTCTTTCGTCTGTTTCCTTGCGCTACCTCGCTAACGCGGGAGACATCGACAAAGTAAAATGAAATATATATATATATATATATATATATATATATATATATATATATATATATATATATATATATATATATATATATATTCTTTTTTTTTTTTTTATACTTTGTCGCTGTCTCCCGCGTTTGCGAGGTAGCGCAAGGAAACAGACGAAAGAAATGGCCCAACCCCCCCCCATACACATGTATATACATACGTCCACACACGCAAATATACATACCTACACAGCTTTCCATGGCTTACCCCAGACGCTTCACATGCCTTGATTCAATCCACTGACAGCACGTCAACCCCGGTATACCACATCGCTCCAATTCACTCTATTCCTTGCCCTCCTTTCACCCTCCTGCATGTTCAGGCCCCGATCACACAAAATCTTTTTCACTCCATCTTTCCACCTCCAATTTGGTCTCCCTCTTCTCCTCGTTCCCTCCACCTCCGACACATATATCCTCTTGGTCAATCTTTCCTCACTCATTCTCTCCATGTGCCCAAACCACTTCAAAACACCCTCTTCTGCTCTCTCAACCACGCTCTTTTTATTTCCACACCTCTCTCTTACCCTTACGTTACTCACTCGATCAAACCACCTCACACCACACATTGTCCTCAAACGTCTCATTTCCAGCACATCCATCCTCCTGCGCACAACTCTATCCATAGCCCACGCCTCGCAACCATACAACATTGTTGGAACCACTATTCCTTCAAACATACCCATTTTTGCTTTCCGAGATAATGTTCTCGACTTCCACACATTCTTCAAGGCCCCCAGAATTTTCGCCCCCTCCCCCACCCTATGATCCACTTCCGCTTCCATGGTTCCATCCGCTGCCAGATCCACTCCCAGATATCTAAAACACTTCACTTCCTCCAGTTTTTCTCCATTCAAACTCACCTCCCAATTGACTTGACCCTCAACCCTACTGTACCTAATAATTAACCTTGCTCTTATTCACATTTACTCTTAACTTTCTTCTTCCACACACTTTACCAAACTCAGTCACCAGCTTCTGCAGTTTCTCACATGAATCAGCCACCAGCGCTGTATCATCAGCGAACAACAACTGACTCACTTCCCAAGCTCTCTCATCCCCAACAGACTTCATACTTGCCCCTCTTTCCAAAACTCTTGCATTTACCTCCCTAACAACCCCATCCATAAACAAATTAAACAACCATGGAGACATCACACACCCCTGCCGCAAACCTACATTCACTGAGAACCAATCACTTTCCTCTCTTCCTACACGTACACATGCCTTACATCCTCGATAAAAACTTTTCACTGCTTCTAACAACTTTCCTCCCACACCATATATTCTTAATACCTTCCACAAAGCATCTCTATCAACTCTATCATATGCCTTCTCCAGATCCATAAATGCTACATACAAATCCATTTGCTTTTCTAAGTATTTCTCACATACATTCTTCAAAGCAAACACCTGATCCACACATCCTCTACCACTTCTGAAACCACACTGCTCTTCCCCAATCTGATGCTCTGTACATGCCTTCACCCTCTCAATCAATACCCTCCCATATAATTTACCAGGAATACTCAACAAACTTATACCTCTGTAATTTGAGCACTCACTCTTATCCCCTTTGTCTTTGTACAATGGCACTATGCATATATATATATATATATATATATATATATATATATATATATATATATATATATATATATATATATACACACACTAGCCTTAGCCAGGTAGCCATTTCATCGAGCAACCTCTAGAGGTAGATAAACAGCTGGGTTGACTGTGGACCGATTGCCGCAACCAGGATTGGAACCTATGCCATGCTCGACCCTGGACGGCCCGTGAATGCGTCACGGACAGGAACGCTAACCGCCACACCACGGAGGTCCCAGCTCTCCGTGTCCTGCCTTACTCATCCCTGCTGTCCACATTGTCAATCTTTAACGTAATAATTACGTAATGTAATCATGAGTAATCATGAGTAATCACGTAATGTAATTATGAGTAATCACGATATGTAATTATCATGGACGCTATTCCCCCACGCGACGTTGCCACGCAGCACGTAGAGTTGATCAGATGGGCGAGGTTATCACGTGGTACACACACACACACACACACATATATATATATATATATATATATATATATATATATATATATATATATATATATATATATATCACGTCCTGAATGGCGACTGGTAACTGGTCCCCTTTACAAGCGGTGACCGTTAACAATCGGATTTCACACAGTTGCAGCGTATGAGCGAACAAGTTGCAACGATGAGTAAAGTGATGATAATTAAAGTATGTTGTTGACGTTACGACACTGGCGGCGCATTGCGATGCTTTTACCTTGGCCACCGTCAGTACTTGATGCTACGCTCCAAACCACACTGGTAGTTCGATACGGTCAGTAATCACTCGTGTGGGTTGTTACATGGTCATTTGCCCCTGGGATTATTGCAGGTGCAAAGCGGTTCCCCATCGCCTGGGTCATATGGTGTTCATCGTCTACTGCTTCTCGTATCCAACTCACTGAGAATATTATCTCTATGAGCCTCCCAGCCTGACGTCAGTCACGTCGTGATGAGATGGAGGAAGTTGCGCTCCTGTACAGTCAGGGAATGTTGGTCCCCTTGTATAAGGAGAGAGAGAGAGAGAGAGAGAGAGAGAGAGAGAGAGAGAGAGAGAGAGAGAGAGAGAGAGAGAGAGAGAGAGAGAGACGTGTCCATGTTTCTTGTAGGGTTTTTGTTCAGAAGTCATGTGATCTCCAGCCTCTCAGGCATGACCTCTGATTGGCCACGGCGCTCTGACCTCACAAGAGACATTAGTTCAAAGCGGCATCAGAATTCGTCTCTGATCTGCGGTCACTGTCAGAACGAAGACATTGTCAGTGAGCAATTTTATATTCACCCTGAAGCTAAAAATCACGTAGTGACACTGGCTTATCATCAGAATTAAGAGGCAGCAATTAGTCACACACACACGCAGTAACTACCGTTACTTAACAACAATTTTGGATTAGTAATACCCCTGGTGCCTTCTTAACAAAGTAATCCCTGGTAACTTGCTTTAGGGCATCTATATAGTAGATTTATATAGTAGATCACCATGTAACAACCCAGACGAGTGATTAGTGACCGTATCGAACTACCAGTGTGGTTTGGAGCGTAGTATCAAGTACTGACGGTGGAATGATGTGCTGCACACGCATGATATCATCTCCCTCAGTACAAATGTTAACACAAAGTCCTTGAACAAACTATACACTCGTAGAATACTTACTGATACCAGCACTAGACAACTAAGAAGCATCTCTTATAACCCTCTACAAACAATTCATCTGCTCCACCCTAAACTACGCCTCACCCACTTGGTCATATGTTCTGTCAAAAGTAAATATATGTAAACTGAAATCCACATTAAACAAGGCCCTTACAATAATCAGTGGCTACCAGTCAACACAAGCATTCAACACCTGCACAACAAAACAGAATTCATTATGATAATCCTTCAGTAAGCTCGATTTTCAGTTCTTTGTAATTGCAAAAGCCCCTCCCACCCAAACCACACCATAATCACCCTCCAACTATAAAGCAGAAACAAAAATAAGCACATTTACTTTACACTTTAGCAACCTGTCCCTGACAGAGGACACACACACATAGTCATTCATTCGATGTACATTAAACATCCTCTGTCCTAACCCATTGTCAAATCCTACCGAAGCGGACAAGCTCATCTGAAACTACACTCGGCAGGCAGTTACACACTCTCTCGTCTACGATCTGGACACCAGCCATCTCTATAACGCTACAAAAACCGATTCGCTCTATCACAGGACACACCATGTCCAAGATGCAGCCTCCATCCTGAAAACACCGAACACTTGGACCTCCGTGGTGTATCGATTAGCGTTCCTGACCGTGACGCATTCACGGGCCGCCTAGGGTCGAGCATGGCATAGGTTCTAATCCTGGTCGCGGCGGTCAGTCCACAGTCAACCTAGCTGTTCATCACCCTCTAGAGGTTGGTCGATAAAATAATAAAAAGAAAACTTACTCCATAGCTACTGTGCAGTCACTGCACACAGAGAACACGCATCACTTCACCTCTTGTCACGTGGTCCCACCAAATGGACGTGATTGGCTTCCTGTGTGTTTCGGGAAATAGCATACGTGTGAACGAAAAAAATAGTTTATATATATATATATATATATATATATATATATATATATATATATATATATATATATATATTTTGCTTTGTCGCTGTCTCCCGCGTTTGCGAGGTAGCGCAAGGAAACAGACGAAAGAAATGGCCCAAACAACCCCCATGCACATGTATATACATACGTCCACACACGCAAATATACATACCTACACAGCTTTCCATGGTTTACCCCAGACGCTTCACATGCCCTGAATCAATCCACTGACAGCACGTCAACCCCGGTATACCACATCGATCCAATTCACTCTATTCCTTGCCCACCTTTCACCCTCCTGCATGTTCAGGCCCCGATCACACAAAATCTTTTTCACTCCATCTTTCCACCTCCAATTTGGTCTCCCACTTCTCCTCGTTCCCTCCACCTCCGACACATATATCCTCTTGGTCAATCTTTCCTCACTCATTCTCTCCATGTGCCCAAACCATTTCAAAACACCCTCTTCTGCTCTCTCAACCACGCTCTTTTTATTTCCACACATCTCTCTTACCCTTACATTACTTACTCGATCAAACCACCCCACACCACACATTGTCCTCAAACATCTCATTTCCAGCACATCCACCCTCCTGCGCACAACTCTATCCATAGCCCACGCCTCGCAATCATACAACATTGTTGGAACCACTATTCCTTCAAACATATCCATTTTTGCTTTCCGAGATAATGTTCTCGACTTCTTCACATTCTTCAAGGCTCCCAGGATTTTCGCCCCCTCCCCCACACTATGATCCACTTCCGCTTCCATGGTTCCATCCGCTGCCAGATCCACTCCCAGATATCTAAAACACTTTACTTCCTCCAGTTTTTCTCCATTCAAACTTACCTCCCAATTGACTTGACCCTCAACCCTACTGTACCTAATAACCTTGCTCTTATTCACATTTACTCTTAACTTTCTTCTTTCACACACTTTACCAAACTCAGTCACCAGCTTCTGCAGTTTCTCACATGAATCAGCCACCAGCGCTGTATCATCAGCGAACAACAACTGACTCACTTCCCAAGCTCTCTCATCCCCAACAGACTTCATACTTACCCCTCTTTCCAAAACTCTTGCATTCACCTCCCTAACAACCCCATCCATAAACAAATTAAACAACCATGGAGACATCACACACCCCTGCCGCAAACAAACATTCACTGAGAACCAATCACTTTCCTCTCTTCCTACACGTACACATGCCTTACATCCTCGATAAAAACTTTTCACTGCTTCTAACAACTTGCCTCCCACACCATTTATTCTTAATACCTTCCACAGAGCATCTCTATCAACTCTATCATATGCCTTCTCCAGATCCATAAATGCTACATACAAATCCATTTGCTTTTCTAAGTGTGCAAAGTGAGAGGGTTAGGGAAAATGATTTGGTAAACAGAGAAGAGGTAGTAAATGCTTTGCGGAAGATGAAAGCCGGCAAGGCAGCAGGTTTGGATGGTATTGCTGTGGAATTTATTAAAAAAGGGGGTGACTGTATTATTAACTGGTTGGTAAGGTTATTTAATGTATGTATGACTCATGGTGAGGTGCCTGAGGATTGGCGGAATGCGTGCATAGTGCCATTGTACAAAGGCAAAGGGGATAAGAGTGAGTGCTCAAATTACAGAGGTATAAGTTTGTTGAGTATTCCTGGTAAATTATATGGGAGGGTATTGATTGAGAGGGTGAAGGCATGTACAGAGCATCAGATTGGGGAAGAGCAGTGTGGTTTCAGAAGTGGTAGAGGATGTGTGGATCAGGTGTTTGCTTTGAAGAATGTATGTGAGAAATACTTAGAAAAGCAAATGGATTTGTATATATATATATATATATATATATATATATATATATATATATATATATATATATATATACATATATTCTTTCTCTTTCTTTCATACTATTCGCCATTCCCGCGTTAGCGAGGTAGCGTTAAGAACAGAGGACTGGACCTTTGAGGAAATATCCTCACCTGGCCCCTTCTCTGTCCCTTCTTTTGGAAAAATTAAAAAAACCGAGAGGGGAGGATTTCCAACCCCCCGCTCCCTTCCCTTTTAGTCGCCTTCTACGACACGCAGGGAATACGTGGGAAGTATTCCTTCTCCCTATCCCCAGGGATAATATATATATATATATATATATATATATATATATATATATATATATATATATATATATATATATATATATATATATATTTTATTATTTATTATACTTTGTCGCTGTCTCCCGCGTTTGCGAGGTAGCGCAAGGAAACAGACGAAAGAAATGGCCCCACCCCCCCCCCCCCATACACATGTATATACATACGTCCAAACACGCAAATATACATACCTACACAGCTTTCCATGGTTTACCCCAGACGCTTCACATGCCTTGATTCAATCCACTGACAGCACGTCAACCCCGGTATACCACATCGCTCCAATTCACTCTATTCCTTGCCCTCCTTTCACCCTCCTGCATGTTCAGGCCCCGATCACACAAAATCTTTTTCACTCAATCTTTCCACCTCCAATTTGGTCTCCCTCTTCTCCTCGTTCCCTCCACCTCCGACACATATATCCTCTTGGTCAATCTTTTCTCACTCATTCTCTCCATGTGCCCAAACCACTTCAAAACACCCTCTTCTGCTCTCTCAACCACGCTCTTTTTATTTCCACACATCTCTCTTACCCTTACGTTACTCACTCGATCCAACCACCTCACACCACACATTGTCCTCAAACATCTCATTTCCAGCACATCCATCCTCCTGCGCACAACTCTATCCATAGCCCACGCCTCGCAACCATACAACATTGTTGGAACCACTATTCCTTCAAACATACCCATTTTTGCTTTCCGAGATAATGTTCTCGACTTCCACACATTCTTCAAGGCCCCCAGAATTTTCGCCCCCTCCCCCACCCTAAGATCCACTTCCGCTTCCATGGTTCCATCCGCTGCCAGATCCACTCCCAGATATCTAAAACACTTCACTTCCTCCAGTTTTTCTCCATTCAAACTCACCTCCCAATTGACTTGACCCTCAACCCTACTGTACCTAATAACCTTGCTCTTATTCACATTTACTCTTAACTTTCTTCTTCCACACACTTTACCAAACTCAGTCACCAGCTTCTGCAGTTTCTCACATGAATCAGCCACCAGCGCTGTATCATCAGCGAACAACAACTGACTCACTTCCCAAGCTCTCTCATCCACAACAGACTTCATACTTGCCCCTCTTTCCAAAACTCTTGCATTCACCTCCCTAACAACCCCATCCATAAACAAATTAAACAACCATGGAGACATCACACACCCCTGCCGCAAACCTACATTCACTGAGAACCAATCACTTTCCTCTCTTCCTACACGTACACATGCCTTACATCCTCGATAAAAACTTTTCACTGCTTCTAACAACTTTCCTCCCACACCATATATTCTTAATACCTTCCACAGAGCATCTCTATCAACTCTATCATATGCCTTCTCCAGATCCATAAATGCTACATACAAATCCATTTGCTTTTCTAAGTATTTCTCACATACATTTTTCAAAGCAAACACCTGATCCACACATCCTCTACCACTTCTGAAACCACACTGCTCTTCCCCAATCTGATGCTCTGTACATGCCTTCACCCTCTCAATCAATACCCTCCCATATAATTTACCAGGAATACTCAACAAACTTATACCTCTGTAATTTGAGCACTCACTCTTATCCCCTTTGCCTTTGTACAATGGCACTATGCACGCATTCCGCCAATCCTCAGGCACCTCACCATGAGTCATACATACATTAAATAACCTTACCAACCAGTCAACAATACAGTCACCCCCTTTTTTAATAAATTCCACTGCAATACCATCCAAACCTGCTGCCTTGCCGGCTTTCATCTTCCGCAAAGCTTTCACTACCTCTTCTCTGTTTACCAAATCATTTTCCCTAACCCTCTCACTTTGCACACCACCTCGACCAAAACACCCTATATCTGCCACTCTATCATCAAACACATTCAACAAACCTTCAAAATACTCACTCCATCTCCTTCTCACATCACCACTACTTGTTATCACCTCCCCATTTGCGCCCTTCACTGAAGTTCCCATTTGCTCCCTTGTCTTACGCACTTTATTTACCTCCTTCCAGAACATCTTTTTATTCTCCCTAAAATTTAATGATACTCTCTCACCCCAACTCTCATTTGCCCTTTTTTCACCTCTTGCACCTTTCTCTTGACCTCCTGTCTCTTTCTTTTATACATCTCCCACTCAATTGCATTTTTTCCCTGCAAAAATCGTCCAAATGCCTCTCTCTTCTCTTTCACTAATACTCTTACTTCTTCATCCCACCACTCACTACCCTTTCTAATCAACCCACCTCCCACTCTTCTCATGCCACAAGCATCTTTTGCGCAATCCATCACTGATTCCCTAAATACATCCCATTCCTCCCCCACTCTCCTTACTTCCATTGTTCTCACCTTTTTCCATTCTGTACTCAGTCTCTCCTGGTACTTCCTCACACAGGTCTCCTTCCCAAGCTCACTTACTCTCACAACCCTCTTCACCCCAACATTCACTCTTCTTTTCTGAAAACCCATACAAATCTTCACCTTAGCCTCCACAAGATAATGATCAGACATCCCTCCAGTTGCACCTCTCAGCACATTAACATCCAAAAGTCTCTCTTTCGCACGCCTGTCAATTAACACGTAATCCAATAACGCTCTCTGGCCATCTCTCCTACTTACATAAGTATACTTATGTATATCTCGCTTTTTAAACCAGGTATTCCCAATCATCAGTCCTTTTTCAGCACATAAATCTACAAGCTCTTCACCATTTCCATTTACAACACTGAACACCCCATGTATACCAATTATTCCCTCAACTGCCACATTACTCACCTTTGCATTCAAATCACCCATCACTATAACCCGGTCTCGTGCATCAAAACCACTAACACACTCATTCAGCTGCTCCCAAAACACTTGCCTCTCATGGACTTTCTTCTCATGCCCAGGTGCATATGCACCAATAATCACCCACCTCTCTCCATCAACTTTCAGTTTTACCCATATTGATCGAGAATTTACTTTCTTACATTCTATCACATACTCCCACAACTCCTGTTTCAGGAGTATTGCTACTCCTTCCCTTGCTCTTGTCCTCTCACTAACCCCTGACTTCACTCCCCAGACATTCCCAAACCACTCTTCCCCTTTACCCTTGAGCTTCGTTTCACTCAGAGCCAAAACATCCAGGTTCCTTTCCTCAAACATACTACCTATCTCTCCTTTTTTCACATCTTGGTTACATCCACACACATTTAGGCACCCCACTCTGAGCCTTCGAGGAGGATGAGCACTCCCCGCGTGACTCCTTCTTCTGTTTCCCGTTTTAGAAAGTTAATACAAGGAGGGGAGGATTTCTGGCCCCCCGCTCCCGTCCCCTCTAGTCGCTTTCTACGACACGCGAGGAATACGTGGGAAGTATTCTTTCACCCCCATCCCCAGGGATAAATATATATATATATATATATATATATATATATATATATATATATATATATATATATATATATATATATATATATATATATATATATATTCCTGCGAGTGCAAGGGGAAATGAAACACGATAAGTTCCCAAGTGCACTTTCGTGTAATGATCACATCATTAGGGGAGATACAGGAAAGAAATATAACATTCAAATGATATACAACGAAGAGACGTAATTATATATACATAATCAACCCCACAACAATTTTCATGAAAGAGTCCTGGTGTTACTCAGGACCTTTCTAAGGGCTCCTTTTGCCCAAGGCTGCGCTGCTCCCAGTAGCAGGGAAAAAGGAGTGTCCTCTGGAGTGAGCAGGTCTTTGACGAGACGCGACCCCCTAATGCTACGACGTCGCTAAAAAGTGATTTTTCATTCGCGTTGTAACCTCGAGCAGGCGGACTACAGCGAAACCATGTAGGTAGGTAGATAACAGATTGATAAATATGATCTGAAAAAGAGAGCATATGAGAACTGGGGTGAGCGAGTATCAACAAACTTCAGAGACAATAAGAAAATGCTTCGGAGGGAGGTTAATAGTTAGAAGGAAACCTGACGTATAACGAGAAGATCGAGGTAGGGTAAAATGGGGCAATGGTGACAGGCAGAGATGAGGTGAAGTGGAGATAGAGTCAGTACCACAGCCACCTCTCCACAACCAGCCCCTACAAACCTTGTGTGGGTTCCCCTACGTATTTTACATGCCCTGGCTCAGCCCATTAACAGTAAGTCGCCCCCTGTATACCACTTCGCTCCAACTTGTTCCATCCCACGTACGCCTTTCACCCCTATCCGAATTCAGACCTCGAACACTCGAATCATCTTTCAATCCATCCTTCCTTCTCCAATTTGGTCTCCCGGCTCTCCTTGTTCCCTCCATTTCTTTGTCAACCTCTCCTCACTCATTCTCTCCATATGTCCAAGCCATTTCAGCAGACTTTCTTAAGTTATTTCAGCCACACTTTTCTTATTATCGCACCTCTCCCTCTCATTGCTTACTCAATGAAACCACCTCACACCACATATTGTACCCACTCATGTCATTTCCAACACATCAACCCTCCTTCACACATTCCCATCTGTAGCGCATGTCTCTCATCACTACACAACGCTTGGACTAATATGCCTTTAAACATACCCATTTTTGCCCTTTGAGAAAACGACCTCTCTCCCCACACATTTTTCAATACTTCCAGAACATTCGCCCCCCACACCCACCCTACGACTCGTTTCTGCTTCCATGGTCCATTCGCAACCATGTCCACTCCCAGGCATCTGAAACACTCCACTCCTACCAAATTTTCAAACTCACACCTGTCCCACTGCCTTGTTAAACCAGATAACCTCTGTTATTCACATCAACTCTCACATCTTCCTTTCACACTGACCCCATATTCAGGTGCCATATATATATATATATATATATATATATATATATATATATATATATATATATATATATATATATATATATATTCTTTTTTTTTATACTTTGTCGCTGTCTCCCGCGTTTGCGAGGTAGCGCAAGGAAACAGACGAAAGAAATGGCCCAACCCCCCCCATACACATGTATATACATACGTCCACACACGCAAATATACATACCTACACAGCTTTCCATGGTTTACCCCAGACGCCCCACATGCCCTGATTCAATCCACCGACAGCACGTCAACCCCGGTACACCACATCGCTCCAATTCACTCTATTCCTTGCCCTCCTTTCACCCTCCTGCATGTCCAGGCCCCGATCACACAAAATCTTTTTCACTCCATCTTTCCACCTCCAATTTGGTCTCCCTCTTCTCCTTGCTCCCTCCACCTCCGACACATATATCCTCTTGGTCAATCTTTCCTCACTCATCCTCTCCATGTGCCCAAACCACTTCAAAACACCCTCTTCTGCTCTCTCAACCACGCTCTTTTTATTTCCACACATCTCCCTTACCCTTACGTTACTCACTCGATCAAACCACCTCACACCACACATTGTCCTCAAACATCTCATTTCCAGCACATCCATCCTCCTGCGCACAACTCTATCCATAGCCCACGCCTCGCAACCATACAACATTGTTGCGAGGCGTGGGCTATGGATAGAGTTGTGCGCAGGAGGATGGATGTGCTGGAAATGAGATGTTTGAGGACAGTGTGTGGTATATATATATATATATATATATATATATATATATATATATATATATATATATATATATATATATATTATATTTAAAGTTTGTTGAGTATTTCTGGGAAAGTACATGGGAGGGTATTGATTAAGAGGGTGAAGGCATGTACAGAGCATCAGACTGGGGAAGCACAGTGTGGTTTCAGAAGTAGTACAGGATGTGTGTATCAGGTGTTTACTTTGAAGAATGTATGTGAGAAATATGTATGTGAGAATAACAAGTGGAATTGTATGTAGCATTTATGGATCTGGAAAAGGCATATCATAGAGTTCATAGAGATGCTCTGTGGAAGGTATGAGAGGCAAGTTGCTAGAAGCAGTGAAAGAATTTTATCGAGGATGTAAGGCATGTGTACGAGTAGGAAGAGAGGAAAGTGATTGGCTGCCAGTAAATGTCGGTTTGCGGCAGTGATGCCTGATCTCTCCATGGTTGTTTGATTTGTTTATAGATGGGGTTGTTAGGGAGGTGAATGCAAGAGTTTTGGAGAGAAGGTAAAGGATGCAGTCTGTTGTGGATGAGAGAGCTTGGAAAGTGAGTCAGTTGTTGTTCGCTGATGATACAGCGCTGGTGGCTGATTCGAGTGAGAAACTGCAGAAGCTGGTGACTGAGTTTGGTAAAGTGTGTGAAAGAAGAAAGCTGAGAGTCAATATTAATAATAGCAAGGTTATTAGGTTCAGTAGGGTTGAGGGACAAGTCAATTGGGAGGTAAGTTTGAATGGAGAAAAACTGGAGGAAGTGAAGTGTCTTAGATATCTAGGAGTGGATTTGGCAGCGGATGGAACTATGGTGGCAGAAGTGAGTCACAGGGTGGGTAAGGGGGCGAAAATTCTGGGAGCGTTGAAGAATGTGTGGAAGGCGAGAACATTATCTTGGAAAGCAAAAGTGGGTATGTTTGAAGGAATGGTGGTTCCAACAATGTTATATGGTTCCGAGGCGTAGGCTATAGATAGGGTTGTGCGGAGGGGGGTGGATGTGTTGGAAATGAGATGTTTGAGGACAATATGTGGTGTGAGGTAGTTTGATCAAGTAAGTAATGAAAGGGTAAGAGAGATGTGTGGTAAGAAAAAGAGCGTGGTTGAGAGAGCAGAAGAGGGTGTTTTGAAATGGTTTGGTCACATGGAGAAAATGAGTGAGGAAAGATTGACAAAGAGGATATATGAGTCAAAGGTGGAGGGAACGAGGAGAAGTGGGAGTACAAATTGGAGGTGGAAAGATGGAGTGAAAAAGATTTTGAGCGATCGGAGCCTGAACATGCAGGAGGGTGAAAGAGTGAAATGGAACGAGTGTGGTATACCGGGGTCGACGTGCTGTCAATGGATTGAACCAGGGCATGTGAGGCGTCTGAGATAAACCATGGAAAGTTTTGTGGGGCCTGAATGTGGAAAGGGAGCTGTGGTTTCGGTGCATTATACATGACAGCTCGAGACTGAGTGTGAACAAATGCGGCCTTTGTTGTCTTTTCCTAGCGCTACCTCGCGCGCGTGCTGGGGGAGGGCGGGGGTGTCATTTCATGTGTGGCAGGGTAGTGACGGGAATGAATAAAGGCAGCAAGTATCAATTATATATATATATATATATATATATATATATATATATATATTTTTTTTTTTTTTTTTTTTTTTTTTTTTTTTGCTTTGTCGCTGTCTCCCGCGTTTGCGAGGTAGCGCAAGGAAACAGACGAAAGAAATGGCCCAACCCACCCCCATACACATGTATATACATACACGTCCACACACGCAAATATACATACCTATACATCTCAATGTACACATACATATACACACACAGACACATACATATATACCCATGCACACAATTCACACTGTCTGCCTTTATTTATTCCTATCGCCACCTCGCCACACATGGAATACCATCCCCCTCCCCCCTCATGTGTGCGAGGTAGCGCTAGGAAAAGACAACAAAGGCCCCATTCGTTCACACTCAGTCTCTAGCTGTCATGCAATAATGCCCGAAACCACAACCCCCTTTCCACATCCAGGCCCCCACACAACTTTCCATGGTTTATTCCAGACGCTTCACATGCCCTGATTCAATCCACTGACAGCACGTCAACCCCGGTATACCACATCGATCCAATTCACTCTATTCCTTGCCCGCCTTTCACCCTCCTGCATGTTCAGGAACCGATCACTCAAAATTTTTTTCACTCCATCTTTCCACCTCCAATTTGGTCTCCCACTTCTCCTCGTTCCCTCCACCTCCGACACATATATCCTCTTGGTCAATCTTTCCTCACTCATTCTCTCCATGTGGCCAAACCATTTCAAAACACCCTTTTCTGCTCTCTCAACCAAGCTCTTTTTATTTCCACACATCTCTCTTACCCTTACATTACGTACTCGATCAAACCACCTCACACCACACATTGTCCTCAAACATCTCATTTCCAGCACATCCACCCTCCTGCGCACAACTCTATCCATAGCCCACGCCTCGCAACCATACAACATTGTTGGAACCACTATTCCTTCAAACATACCCATTTTTGCTTTCCGAGATAATGTTCTCGACTTCCGCACATTCTTCAAGGCTACCAGGATTTTCGCCCCCTCCCCCACCCTATGATTCACTTCCGCTTCCATGGTTCCATCCGCTGCCAGATCCACTCCCAGATATCTAAAACACTTTACTTCCTCCAGTTTTTCTCCATTCAAACTTACCTCCCAATTGACTTGACCCTCAACCCTACTGTACCTAATAACCTTGACCCTCAACCCTACTGTACCTAATAACCTTGCTCTTATTTACATTTACTCTTAACTTTCTTCTTCCACACACTTTACCAAACTCAGTCACCAGCTTGTGCAGTTTCTCACATGAATCAGCCACCAGCGCTGTATCATCAGCGAACAACAACTGACTCACTTCCCAAGCTCTCTCATCCACAACAGACTTCATACTTGCCCCTCTTTCCAAAACTCTTCCATTCACCTCCCTAACAACCCCATCCATAAACAAATCAAACAACCATGGAGAGATCAGGCATCACTGCCGCAAACCTACATTCACTGAGAACCAATCACTTTCCTCTCTTCCTACACGTACACATGCCTTACATCCTCGATAAAAACTTTTCACTGCTTCTAACAACTTGCCTCACACACCATATATTCTTAATACCTTCCACATAGCATCTCTATCAACTCTATCATATGCCTTCTCCAGATCCATAAATGTTACATACAAATCCATTTGCTTTTCTAAGTATTTCTCACATACATTCTTCAAAGCAAACACCTGATCCACACATCCTCTACCACTTCTGAAACCACACTGCTCTTCCCCAATCTGATGCTCTGTACATGCCTTCACCCTCTCAATCAATACCCTCCCATATAATTTACCAGGAATACTCAACAAACTTATACCTCTGTAATTTGAGCACTCACTCTTATCCCCTTTGCCTTTGTACAATGGCACTATGCACGCATTCCGCCAATCCTCAGGCACCTCACCATGAGTCATACATACATTAAATAACCTTACCAACCAGTGAAGAATATATATATATATATATATATATATATATATATATATATATATGCGTTGAAATGTATACGTATGTATATGTGCGTGTGTGGACGTGTATGTATATACATGTGTATGTGAGTGGGTTGGGCCATTCTTTCGTGTGTTTCCTTGCGCTACATCGCTAACGCAGGAGACAGCAAATTATAAATAAAAGATAAATGAATAAATAAATAAATAGATATAAAGATTATGCAATTGTTATAATGAAAAAACAGGATTATGTCAAAAAGATGTTAAGTATACTAAGTGACACTCCCGTACTAAAATCATGACAGATAATCTTTTTGGATAATTTTAAACAAGGAAAATATTACTACTAGTTATGTCGGACAACTTAAAGCTGATAGTGTAGTGAATAAGGTCACCTTTTCTTAATTGTTTACGCCTTGTATCAAACCTGTTTTCCTGTAAAGCCAATCAAATTAGCTTTGGAAACTTTTAATTCTAACCTTTCAATGTTTCTCGTTCCGATGCAAACGCCAGTTACTAAAAATCACGACACGTGTTAGAGGCTTTTACAATTGCTAAAGAGATATGCAAATTCAATTTTGATTGTTATGTGTTGGCAGGCCTTGACGTAATGTTATTCTTTACCATTGTCCCACATCCGGAAACTCGTGTTGAGGGAACGTGTGTTGATTGAGGGACTGTGAGTTGAGGGAGAGTGTGTTAAGGGAGCGTGAGTTGTGTGAGCGTGAGTTGAGAGAATGTGAGTTGAGTTAACGTGTGTTGGGAGTCTGTTTTACTGATTGTGAATTGGTTAAATCTCTCACAAAGCAAAAAATGCCTAAATTCTTTAACTCTAGCAGCAAATGACTGTTACTCCTCGTTCACCAAGGGTGATGGTGCTATCGTGGTTTATCTCCTCGGGCCTGAGAGTGGCAAATCATTTTTTGGTCCATTATGAGACACGATGACTGAATTACTATCCTTTAAATTTAAACTTCTACTCTAACCTCAGTATGTGGGTGACATATTCCTTTTTTTTTCACATCTCAAAGAAACATTTCTAAATTTTTCAACTATCTAAATTACTGACATCTTAACTCAGAATTCACTGATGGTCAACAATCTTCCTTTGATATCCTGCCTGATCACCCTAATGTTTCAGTTTCTGTCTCAGTGTACAGCAGTGTACAACAGTGTACAGCAGTGTAGAGCAGTGTAGAGCAGTGTAGAGCAGTGTACAGCAGTGTACAGCAGTGTAGAGCAGTGTACAGCAGTGTAGAGCAGTGTACAGCAGTGTACAGCAGTGTAGAGCAGTGTACAGCAGTGTACAGCAGTGTACAGCAGTGTACAGCAGTGTACAGCAGTGTACAGCAGAAGAGGGTGTTTTGAAATGGTTTGGTCACATGGAGAGAATGAGTGAGGAAAGATTGACCAAGAGGATATATGTGTCGGAGGTGGAGGGAACGAGAAGAAGTGGGAGACCAAATTGGAGGTGGAAAGATGGAGTGAAAAAGATTTTGTGTGATCGGGGCCTGAACATACAGGAGGGTGAAAGGCGGGCAAGGAATACAGTGAATTGGATCGATGTGGTATACCGGGGTCGACGTGCTGTCAATGGATTTAATCAGGGCATGTGAAGCGTCTGGGGTAAACCATGGAAAGTTGTGTGGGGCCTGGATGTGGAAAGGGAGCTGTGGTTTCGGGCATTATTGCATGACAGCTAGAGACTGAGTGTGAACGAATGGGGCCTTTGTTGTCGTTTCCTAGCGCTACCTCGCACACATGAAGGGGGAGGGGGATGTTATTCTATGTGTGGCGAGGTGGCGATGGAAATGAATAAAGAAAGACAGTATGAATTATGTACATGTGTATATATGTATATGTCTGTGTGTGTATATATATATGTGTACATTGAGATGTATAGGTATGTATATTTGCGTGTGTGGACGTGTATGTATATACATGTGTATGGGGGTGGGTTGGGCCATTTCTTTCGTCTGTTTCCTTGCGCTACCTCGCAAACGCGGGAGACAGCGACGAAGCAAAATACATAAATATATATATATATATATATATATATATATATATATATATATATATATATATATATATATATATATAGGCTTAACTACCAAGTTTCCTTCATTCCATACACGTTTAAGGTAATTCTTATCACACCACGAGTCATCTGAGCTTGTGAAATATATCGTAACCTTATAACACTTCATTTTGGTTTCCTGCCTCTGAAACACTGCCTGTCACTGAAGGGATTTAGAGCAAAGTAATTTAACATATACCTCGGTTAACGGCTCATAAAACCACGGCAGACAAAACATGAATTATCTTTCGTTAAGAAAGTTATCGATGATTTCCCTGTAATCTTTACCAGCCATAGCAGTTTTAGCTAGTAATAATCCCCAAATTACAGAATGAATTGTTTACCACAATTTACGGATCAGTTGTGTTCAGACCTATTCTTACCATCAGTAGTTTCTTAACATTCAAAGATGTTATTCTTAAGGAGTTAAAAACATCTGTAAACTACATATACCCTTGAAACTGGGTCGGGTAATGCAGTGTATATGGGCAAATCAACACACCAGTTACAAATACGCATCTCGGAATACAAAGGGACGTCTGTTGAGACTAACCAGAACTCAAAGCTAATCCATCGTGTACATAAATAAATTGATAAAATACGATTTACTGAATGTAGGCAGCCATTCGGATGGAAAATAGAACTGGTGGGGGCATGATAGGAATTCTTTTCATCCACTTAGTTCACGAGACGTACTGGGTCTTCTTAAATAACATATATTCCCTGGACATTTTTCTTCCAGCGTAGCGCCCATAATTACCATCTGTTGATCGCGAGCTTGATAAGTTGCGCAAATCGCTAAGATTGCCAATTATGGAGATCATGTGTTCGTATCTCTAACAATTTTGTCATTGACAATTGACACCATGACTAACAGAAGTGCATTTGGGACTGTCTTTCTCGTATACTATTTTGTTCGTGCTATGTCAAGGTGTTCGTTCAGTTTTATGTAGCCAGTTTGAACACGAAGACGGACGAAGCAGTTGACGAACCTATCCATCATTTTGTAAAGGTTACTGTCTAGATGGGCTAATGGGTCCAACATCTCTCTCTGTAACCTCGAGGGGACATGGTTAGGATTTTCAACGGTGGCAAAGTTTCAGTAACTTGTTTAATTACTTTCCTATTAGCTTCACACTCTTTCTCTCTCTCTCCCTCTCTGTCCTTTAGTATCTATAATATTCTCAGCATCTTCCTCTGGTGCATAGATTTGCATAAATTAGTCATTTGCAGCATCTGTACATATCAGACTGATGAAATTTAGACTTGTTATGGCAGTTTAAGTCTCCCCTGTCATTGATCACCAGAAGCTTCTAGAGGCTTGTGCTTGTTCACCAGTTCTTCATTGGTTGTCAGCCACAAATGCTCTCATTTGAGGTTCTGAGCAAAACACAAATTCCAATGTAGTCATCCTTTCTGCTTACTGCAAGGTAAGGATAATCCTGTGTGGTATATGTTCAAGGAACGTTTTCTGCATCTCTTATTCCTTAAATGTTTTGATCCGTGAAGTCTGCTTGTTTTTGCATACACTTTCTATCTAATAAGAATGTTCTACCTGACTGAATAGGAGATATGTTGTATTTTCTACTTTGAACAACTATACCAACATCATCGCAAGTTGTAGCAGATATTGTAGGTTTTATTTATCATTTTGTTAGCACTGATCACCGCTCACTTGTTGTGTCTTGTATATAATTTGATCCACATAATGTATCAGGTGAACGCGATGTGTCAGTGTCACTTCCTCTCCATGATCCAGTCTGTATAATGCCTGACTTCGATGTGCGTGTTGTAAGGACCACAACTGTTGTGTTATCTCCATCAGTATTCTGCGTAGTTACAGCAGCAAGTTTTAACTACACATGACGTAGTGACTGTGCCCAGTGTACTGGCTAACTCAGGTAATTGATGGTTCGATAAGCGTCTTGATCCAACAAGCATGTCACTATGGTCCAATCTAACTGATATTTCTTTCATGTTTTCGTCTCTGCTTATCAGCTCCAGATATCTGAGGTTTCTTTTATAACTTTGCTCACTCATCATCCACATTTGTAGTCTGTAAGAAGACGTGAATCACGTATCAGCTATGGAGAACAAACAGTTTACATGGAATTCTTCATAGTTAAGTTTGGCACGGAGGAGAGGTTGTCCAAAAAAAATAGCCTAGTATTACGAAGGCTGATTTTCTCTCGCTTGCCTCAACTGGCCTTTCAATATAGCTTCAGAAAGCTCCTTCGTCCACTGAAAAGTAAAATACTAAACAGGAACATCTTTAGAACTGTTAACAGACAGCAGTTCTGAAGAAAAGAAATGAATCTTCGTTACTGGCTTATTGCACGTCCTCAGATGAAGAGCCACATCAGGCTAACACTAGGCACTTGTAACTGACTGAGAGAAAAGTAGCCAGGACTTGGGCCTCTGTAGCCTTCCCGTGTGTATATCCTTACATATAAATCATCTAGAAGCAAGTATATCATAAAAGAAATTTTACAAGTGATCCTTATGACTGCGGAACCTCATTAAGCTGTTGGGTAAACGAAAAAAAAAAGAAGAAAACGAACATAGAGCGAAAGATGGCTTACGGGAATGACGCCAAACTAAATTACGCGAGATTTTACTGCGTAAATGTGTTGGAAGTTAATAGAATTATGCCCTCTGGCAGCTAATTAAATTTCGCCACGTTATTGGCAAATAAAAGAACATTTATGAGGACAGAAAAAAATGACTAAAGTTGTCAGATTGATCCACTGACGGCGCAAGTGTTGCCGGGTTCCACTGGTTCCAGGTTACAGCAGGAGTGAAATTCGAGGTTGTATCACTGAGAAAACAGTCTCGTCCAAGACCTTACTTCTCTAAAGAACGCCATATTCCCTTGCGACTTAACGTAGCGCAGCTTCAAGCTGTAAAAACCGTTGCAAAGCTCATGGGTAAAAGTAGATATCCTTCTTTGAAAGGATTCCTAGCGCAAAAAAAGAAAGATATAGTCTTCTTATGTAACGAAATTACCAAAATCCACCAAAATATATAAAGATGGCGCTATGACCAGTGACATTCTCAGTAACGTTATAGAAAACCAAAGTTAGCCAATGAAATACAGATTTACATCACGATTCATTTCTTTCCCGTATGTATCATAAACGTATCATATAGGTCACACGTCGCCTCTTGTGATTCCAAGTTTATTATACCAGATATGAGATGAGATTGTTGGTATATACTAAGACACGTTGTGTTGGTACGGCTCGCAAAGTTGCTATACCGTATACCAGGGAATGATATACTGAGAGGGTCCGGAGTGTTAGTATACTGGATACTAATATCACGATATGTCGGTAGGGATCGAAGTATCGGTATATATATATATATATATATATATATATATATATATATATATATATATATATATATATATATATATATATTTTTTTTCTTTCTTTCAAACTATTTGCCATTTCCCGCATTAGCGAGGTAGCGTTAAGAACAGAGGACTGGGCCTTTGAGGGAATACCCTCACCTGGCCCAATTCCCTGTTCCTTCTTTTGGAAAATTAAAAAAAAACGAGAGGGGAGGATTTCCAGCCCCCCGCTCCCTCCCCTTTTAGTCGCCTTCTACGACACGCAGGGAATACGTGGGAAGTATTCTTTCTCCCCTATCCCCAGGGAATATATATATATATATATATATATATATATATATATATATATATATATATATATATATATATATATATATATACCTGGTTTAAAAAGCGAGATATACATAAGTATACGTATGTAAGTAGGAGAGATGGCCAGAGAGCGTTACTGGATTACGTGTTAATTGATAGGTGCGCGAAATAGAGATTTTTGGATGTTAATGTGCTGAGAGGTGCAACTGGAGGGATGTCTGATCATTATCTTCTGGAGGCGAAGGTGAAGATTTGTAGGGGTTTTCAGAAAAGAAGAGAGAATGTTGGGGTGAACAGAGTGGTGAGAGTAAGTGAGCTTGGGAAGGAGACTGGTGTGAGGAGGTACCAGGAGAGACTGAGTACAGAATGGAAAAAGGTGAGAACAAAGGCGTTAAGGGGAGTGGGGGAGGAATGGGATGTATTTAGGGAAGCAGTGATGGCTTGCGCAAAAGATGCTTGTGGCATGAGAAGCGTGGGAGGTGGGTTGATTAGAAAGGGTAGTGAGTGGTGGGATGAAGTAAGATTATTAGTGAAAGAGAAGAGAGAGGCATTTGGACGATTTTTGCAGGGAAAAAATGCAAATGAGTGCGAGAGGTATAAAAAAAAAAAGAGGCAGGAGGTCAAGAGAAAGGTGCAGGAGGTGAAAAAGAGGGCAAATGAGAGTTGGGGTGAGAGAGTATCATCAAATTTTAGGGAGAATAAAAAGATGTTTTGGAAGGAGGTAGATAAAGTGCGTAAGACAAGGGAGCAAATGGGAACTTCAGTGAAGGGGGCTAATGGGGAGGTGATAACAAGTAGTGGTGAAGTGAGAAGGAGATGGAGTGAGTATTTTGAAGGTTTGCTGAATGTGTTTGATGATAGAGTGGCAGATATAGGGTGTTTTGGTCGAGGCGGTGTGCAAAGTGAGAGGGTTAGGGAAAATGATTTGGTAAACAGAGAAGAGGTAGTAAAAGCTTTGCGGAAGATGAAAGCCGGCAAGGCAGCAGGTGTGGATGGTATTGCAGTGGAATTTATTAAAAAAGGGGGTAACTGTATTGTTGACTTGTTGGTAAGGTTATGTAATGTATATATGATTCATGGTGAGGTGCCTGAGGATTGGCGGAATGTGTGCATAGTGCCATTGTACAAAGGCAAAGGGGATAAGAGTGAGTGCTCAAATTACAGAGGTATAAGTTTGTCGAGTATTCCTGGTAAATTATATGGGAGGGTATTGATTGAGAGGGTGAAAGCATGTACAGAGCATCAGATTGGGGAAGAGCGGTGTGGTTTCAGAAGTGGTAGAGGATGTGTGGATCAGGTGTTTGCTTTGAAGAATGTATGTGAGAAATACTTAGAAAAGCAAATGGATTTGTACGTAGCATTTATGGATCTGGAGAAGGCATATGATAGAGTTGATAGAGATGCTCTGTGGAAGGTTTTAAGAGTATATGGTGTGGGAGGCAAGTTGTTAGAAGCAGTGAAAAGGTTTTATCGAGGACGTAAGGCATGTGTACGTGTAGGAAGAGAGGAAAGTGATTGGTTCTCAGTGAATGTAGGTTTGCGGTAGGGGTGTGTGATGTCTCCATGGTTGTTTAATTTGTTTATGGATGAGGTTGTTAGGTCGCTGATGATACAGCACTGGTAGCTGATTCATGTGAGAAACTGCAGAAGCTGGAGACTGAGTTTGGTAAAGCGTGTGAAAGAAGAAAGTTAAGAGTAAATGTGAATAAGAACAAAGTTATTTGGTACAGTAGGGTTGAGGGTCAAATCAATTGGGAGGTAAGTTTGAATGGCGAAAAACTGGAGGAAGTAAAGTGTTTTAGATATCTGGTAGTGGATCTGGCAGCGGATGGAACCATGGAAGCGGAAGTGAATCATAGGGTGGGGGAGGAGGCGAAAATTCTGGGAGCCTTGAAGAATGTGTGGAAGTCGAGAACATTATCTCCGAAAGCAAAAATGGGTATTTTTGAAGGAATAGTGGTTCCAACAATGTTGTATGGTTGCGAGGCGTGGGCTATGGATAGAGTTGTGTGCAGGAGGGTGGAGGTGCTGGAAATGAGATGTTTGAGGACAATATGTGGTGTGAGGTGGTTTGATCGAGTAAGTAATAATAGGGTAAGAGAGATGTGTGGAAATAAAAAGAGTGTGGT
This sequence comes from Panulirus ornatus, assembly GCF_036320965.1. Taxonomy (NCBI): domain Eukaryota; kingdom Metazoa; phylum Arthropoda; class Malacostraca; order Decapoda; family Palinuridae; genus Panulirus; species Panulirus ornatus. Next base: position 19,297,996 of record NC_092251.1, on the reverse strand, counting down.
TGAGAGAGCAGAAGAGGGTGTTTTGAAATGGTTTGGTCATATGGAGAGAATGAGTGAGGAAAGATTGACAAAGAGGATATATGTGTCAGAGTTGGAGGGAACAAGATGTGGGAGACCAAATTGGAGGTGGGAAAATGGAGTGAAAAAGATTTTGAGTGACCGGGGCCTGAACATGCAGGAGGGTAAAAAGCGTGCAAGGAATAGAGTGAATTGGAACGATGTGGTATACCGGGGTCGACGTGCTGTCAATGGATTGAACCAGGCCATGTGAAGCGTCTGGGGTAAACCATATATATATATATATATATATATATATATATATATATATATATATATATATATATATATATATATATATATTGGAAAGGATCACAATTTTGGGCGTGATCAAGTATATTCCTATGAGTCCACGGGGAAAATAAAACACGATAAGTTCCCAAGTGCACTTGCGTGTAATAATCACATCATCAGGGGAGACACAAGAAAGAAATATAAGTCAGTTGTTATACAACGAAGAGACGTTGCTAGGACGCCATTTGGTAAACATGCGATTGTCCAAGACAGACAACGAGCGTATCATAAACTTATTATTTTACAAATTTTATCAACAATAAAGAATCTAATTTGTATAGAACATCACTAATATTAAGATTATAATTCTTTGTGTATTCAGTAATAGAAGATTCAATGATATTTCTTGTGGTAACAGAGTTAGAGTTACAAACTGAAATGGCATTACTCTAGTCAATACAATGCTCATAGTTTTTAACGTGATTAAACAAGGCATTTGATTCTTGTCCCGTTCTTGTACTATATTTATGTTGCTTAAATCTAACAGAAAGATCCTTACCAGTCTGCCCAACGTAAAACTTATCACAATTTCTTTCTTTTCTTTCATACTATTCGTCATTTCCCGCGTTAGCAAGGTAGCGTTAAGAACAGAGGGCTGGACTTTTGAGGGAATATCCTCACCTGGCCCCCTTCTCCATTCCTTCTTTTGGAAAACTAAAAAAAAAGAAAAAAAAAACGAGAGGGGAGGATTTCTACATGGCACTTTATAGATGCACCTAGAAGAATTTTCTGGTGAATTCCTGATAAAGATATTCTTTATAGTATCATCGTTGCTAAAGGCAACATTTACATTAAAGGATTTAAGCAACATGGGAATTAAAGTAAAATTATCATTAAAAGGGAGAACTAAAAGATTCTTGGGGTCAATGGGAGGTTTGGGCGCAACTCTATAAAATGATTTCATTGCTAACTTATGGGACTTATGAATGAAACATTCTAGGGTACATTAACTTAGATCCAATAGAATATATCTTCTCAAACTCATCACCAATAAACTCTGGACTGCAAATACGTAATGCCCTAAGGAACAGAGATTGAAATGATGATGATTTAACTCTGTCATGTTGAGATGAGTAATAATGGATATATGAGCATACATTGATAGGTTTTCTCTATATGCTAAACTTAAACATGTTTCCTTGCCTATGAATCATGCAATCTAAAAATGGTAACATACCATTATTTTCATTTCTACAGAAAATTTGATGAAAGGTACTAAATTGCTAAGTAAGGGGAAAAATATTTTTAGATTTTCATTTGTTGGCCAAATACAAAGAACATTATCTACATACCTAAAGCAAATTGCATTAGAAGGTAAGATATCCTTTAGTAATTTTGTTTAAAAAAATTCCACATAAAGATTACTTAGGACAGGTGAAAGAGGGTTAACCATTGTCATACCAAATTTTTGAGCATAATAATCTCCATTGAATTGAAATACAGAGTCTTTTATACACAATTTTATCAGTTCAATGAAAACAGACTTTGAAAGAGGTAAATGAATATCATCCATGACATTAAATAAAAATTCTAAAAGGTTATCAACTGGAACTTTTGTGAAAAGTGAGAAAACATCAAAGCTAACAAGTTTGAAATCAAAATTAACATTGATAATGTTAAGCTTGTTGACTAAATCTACATTGTTCATGATATTAGAATTCGCCTGTGGCACAGGGGTCCCGGGTTCGATCCTGGCTGTTGGAGGTTTGTATGTTCTATCAAGGTGCGCGTTCCTATGCATTTTGTTCGTACTTTTGACAAAAGTTCCAGTTGATGACCTCTTAGAATATTTATTTGATGTCTTGGATGATATTCATTTACCTGTTTCAAAGTCTGTTTTCATTGAACTGATGAAATTGTGTATAAAAGACTCTGTATTTCAATTCAATGGAGATTATTATGCTCAAAAATTTGGTATGGCAAAGGGTAACCCTCTTTCACCTGTCCTAAGTAATCTTTATATGGAATTTTTTTAAACAAAATTACTAAAGGATATCTTACCTTCTAATGCAATTTGGTTTAGGTATGTAGATGATGTTCTTTGTTTTTGGCCAACAAATGGAAATTTACAAATATTTCTCCCCTTACTTAACAATTTAGTACCTTCCATCAAATTTGCTGTAGAAAATGAAAATAATGGTATGTTACCATTTTCAGATTGTATGATCCATAGGTAAGGAAACAAGTTTAAGTTTAGCATATACAGAAAACCTATCAATGTATGCTCATATATCCATTATTACTCATCTCAACATGACAGAGTTAAACTATCATTTCAATCTATGCTCCTTAGGGCATTACGTATTTGCAGTCCAGAGTTTATTGATGATGAGTTTGAGAAGATATATTCTATTGGATCTAAGGTAAAGTGCCCTAGATCTTTCATTGATAAATCCCTTAAGTCAGCAGAGAAATCACTTTATAGAGTTGAGCCCAAACCTTCCATTCACGGCAAGAATCTTTTAGTTTTCCCTTTTAAAAATCATTTTACTTTACTTCCCATGTTGCTTAAATTCTTTAATGTAAATGTTGCCTTCAGCAACAATAAAACGATAAAGAATATCTTAATCAGGAATTCACCAGAAAACTCTCCTAGGTGCATCTATAAAGTGCCATGTAGAAATTGTGATAAGTTTTATGTTGGTCAGACTGGTAAGGATCTTTCTGTTAGACTTAAGCAACATAAATATAGGAACGGACAAGAATCAATTGCCTTGTTTAATCACGTTAAAAACTATGATTACTGTATTGACTGGAGCAATGCCATCTCAGTTATTAACTCTAACTCTATTACCACGAGAAATATCATTGAATCTTCTATTATTTGATACACAAAGAATTGTAATCTTTATATTAGTGATGGTCTATATAAATTAGACAACTTTATTGTTGATAAAATTTGTAAAATGATAAGTTTATGATACGCTCGTTGTCTGTCTTGGACAATGGCATGTTTACCAAATGGCTGCCTAGCTACGTCTCTTCGTTTTATATGAACTGCCTTATATTTCTCTCTTGTGTTTCCCCTGATGATGTGATTATTACACGAAAGTGCACTTAGGAAGTTATCGTGTTTTATTTTCTCCGTGGACTAATAGGGATATATATATATATATATATATATATATATATATATATATATATATATATATATATATATATATATATATATATATATACCAGAGGACGACATGTTTGTTGGGCTACAGTGTTCCTAGGGATTAAGGGCTGGGTAGGTGTCAGCCACCTGGTGAAGCACACCTGTAATGCTGTAGCAGAACCAACTGACTAAAGAAATATATATCAATCTCAGTAGTGTATCACTTCAATATATGTATATTTATATGATTTATGATCTTCCATCTTCTACCTTAGACGTAACACATTTCCTAACTTCAAAACTAGTCTTGAATTCTCCATCGGCAATAATTTTACAGGTATATACACCAGTGATAATGACACCCAGACTCACGCCCCTACAACAGATGTGATGATGAAGACAGCATATAGCGTCCCACACCCAGGCCGCCACTGACCCATGCGCATCATTCAACTGAACTCAGTATTTGACATTCATTCACTCTGGCTTACACTCTCATCAGGACGCGAGCGGTGATCACCATTGGATTGAAAATCGACTGGGCAATGACCTGGAAAATTGGCCCATATGATCACGTCACTAATTTAATTGTCTTTCTACGTCTTAGGATTATATCTATCTTACATAATCGCTGTTTCCAGCATCAGCGAGGTAGCGTCAAGAAACAGACGAAGAATGGCTCATCCACGCATATACACATATACATACATATACATGTCAACATATACATACATATACATACACATAAACAGACATATACATAAACATACACAGACATATACATATATATATACACACATGTAAATATTCATACTTGTTGGACTTCATCGTTTCCTGTCGCTACCCCGCCCCACAGGAAACAGCATCGCTATCCCCCGCTTCAAAGAGGTAACGCCAGGAAAACAGACAAAAAGGACACTCAGCTTCTAGCTATCATGTGTAATGCACTGAAACAACAGCTCCCTATCCACATCCAGACCCCACAGACCTTTCCATGGTTTACCCCAGACTCTTCACAAGACCTCTTTCAGTCCATTAACTGAGCGTCGATCCCGGTATACCACATCGTACCAAGTCACTCTATTCCTTGCACGCCTTTCACCCTCCTGTATGTTCAGGCCCCGATCGCTCAAAATGTTTTTCACTCCATCCTTCCACCTCCAACTTGGTCTCCCGCTTCTCCTTGCTCCCTCTACCTCTGACACATATATCCTCTTTGTCAATCTTCCCTCACTCATTCTCTCCATATGCCCACACCATTTCAACACACCCTCTTCTGCTTTCTCAACCACACTCTTTCTATTTCCACACATCTCTTTTACCCTTTCATTACTTACTCAGAACCTTCGTCCCCTCCCCCAAACTGTGACTCACTTTCGCTTCCATGGCTCCATCAACTGCTAAGTCCACTCCCAGATATCTAAAACACTTCACTTCCTCCAATTTTTCTCCATTCAAACTTACATCCCAGTTACCTTGTCCCTCAACCCTACTGAAAATAATAACCTTGCTCTTATTCGCATTTACTCTCAACTTTCTCCTTCGACACATTTTTCCAAGCTCAATTACCAACTTCGGCAGTTTCTCACACGAATCAGCCACTCGAGCTATATCATCGGCGATCAACAACTGACTCACTTCCCAAGCCCTCTCATCCACAACAGACTGCATACTCGCCCCTCTCTCCAAAACTCTTTCAATTACCTCCCTAACCACCCCATCCATAAACAAATTAAACAACCATGGGGACATCACACATCCCTGTCGCAAACCGACATTCACTGGGAACCAATCACTCTCCTCTCTTCCTACTCGTACACATGCCTTACATCGCACTTCAGTAGGAGTTCATAGAATTTTATTTAACATGTAATTTTCTTATACATGCGGTGCAACATGTTTCGTGGAGACAGTCCACCTCATCAGGTGCCAGTACTTAACAAAGTTACTTAAATCCCAACACCACACTTGGTTCCCACCGTCCAACACCAATCTTTCTAGGCCAAGCACTGTCTGCTATGTCCGGTTGTAACCCTTGTAAGGAAGTGATTAACGTCAGGTGGCGGGGGTTGACCTGGGTAGCTGGGTGTGTCATGAACAATGTTATTCATGTTTTCGCGTTTTGTCAATTCTCTCATAATAATTTGGCTAATGCTAGGATGGGCTTTAAAATTGCCTTGAGACAAATTAAAGTTCTTAGCATTAGCAATTAAGATTTTCAAGATCTATGGAGTGACCATTTTCATGATAATTGTTATTTTATACCAATCTGCTGATTATGCCTCACGCAAAGTCATTGAATCTGTCTTGATTGCTAATACTAAGAACTTAAGCAACATAAATATAGAATAAGAACAGGACAATCATCAAATGCCTAGTTTAATCATAAGAATTGTGATCGTTGTATTGACTGGAGCAATGCCATGCCAGTTATTAACTCTAACTTCAGTACCACGAGAAATATAATTGATTCGTCTATCATTAGATACACAAAGATTTGTGACATTGGTATTAGTTCCTCTTCTTGTCCATGTAATGCGTTTATGACACATTTGATACCAGGCTTGAACGCACCCGACCTCCATTCGGGAATCAATCGCATGTTTACCAAATGGCGTCGTAGCTTCGTCTCTTCGATGTATATCAACTGACTGTTGTATTTCTCTCTTGTATCTCCCCTAATGATGTGATTATTACACGAAAGTGCACTTAGGAACTTGAAATGTTTCATTTCCCCGTGGACTTAGGAATATACTTGATCCCGCGACGGAAATGGATGAAGGCAGCAAGTATGTGTATATATGTATGTGTTTCTGTATGTATATGTATGCATATGTGCGTGTATGGGCATTTATGTATGTATATATATATATATATATATATATATATATATATATATATATATATATATATATATATATTGGAAAGGATCACAACTTAGCGCGTGATCAAGTATATTCCTATGAGTCCACGTAAGAAATGAAACACGATAAGTTCCCAAGTGCACTTTCGTGTAATGATCACATCATCAGGGGAGACACAAGAAAGAAATATAACAGTCAGTTGATATACAACAAAGAGGCGTAGCTCGGACGCCATATCGTAAACAAGAACATGACTACCCGAATGGAGGTCGGGTGCGTTCAAGTCTGGCATCAAGCGTGTCATGAACTTATTACATGGACAAGAAGGGGAACTATTCACAAATTTTATCAACAATAAAGCTATCTAATCTGTATAGGCCTTCACTAATTTTAATGTTACAAATCTTTGTGTATCTAAATATAGACGAGTCAGTGATATTTCTCGTGGTACTGAAGTTAGGAGTTGATAACTTGGCTGGCGTTGCTCCAGTCAATAAAATGATCACAATTCTTATGATTAAACAAGGCATTTGATGATTGTCCTGTTCGTATACTATATTTATGTTGCTTAAGTTCTTAGTATTAGCAATTAAGACAGATTCAATGACGTTGCCTGTGGCATAATCAGCAGATTGGTATAAAATAACAATTATCATGAAAATGGTCACTCCATAGATCTTGAAAATCTTAATTGCTAATGCTAAAAAGTTTAATTTGTCTCAAGGCAATTTTAAAGCCCATCCTAGCATTAACCAAATTATTAGGAGAGAATTGACAAAACGCGAAAACATGAATAACATTGTTCATGACACACCCAGCTACCCAGGTCAACCCCCGCCACCTGACGTTAATCACTCTTTCTTACAAGTGTTACAACCGGACATAGCAGACACTGCTTGGCCTAGAAAGATTGGTGTTGGACGGTGGGAACCAAGTGTGGTGTTGGGATTTAGATAACTTTGTTAAGTACTGGCACCTGATGAGGTGGACTGTCTCCACGAAACATGTCGTACCGCATGCACAGAAAAATGACATGTTAAATGATATTGTATGAACTCCTACTGAAGTGCGATGTAAGACATGTGTACGAGTAGGAAGAGGGGAGAGTGATTGGTTCCCAGTGAATGTCGGTTTGCGACAGGGATGTGTGATGTCCCCATGGTTGTTTAATTTGTTTATGGATGGGGTGGTTAGGGAGGTAAATGAAAGAGTATTAGAGAAAGGGGCGAGTATGCAGTCTGTTGTGGATGAAAGGGCATGGGAAGTGAGTCAGTTGTTGATCTAGCGGCTGATTCGTGTGAGAAACTGCCAAAGTTGGTGAATGAGTTTGGAAAAATGTGTCGAAGGACAAAGTTGAGAGTAAGTGCGAATAAGAGCAAAATTTTTAGGTTCAGTAGGGTTGAGGGACAAGTTAATTGGGATGTAGGTCTGAATGGAGAAAAATTGGAGGAAGTGAAGTGTTTTAGATATCTGTAAGTGGACTTAGCAGTTGATGGAACCATGGAAGCGAAAGTGAGTCACAGTTTGCGGGAGGGGACGAAGGTTCTGGGAGCGATGAAGAATGTGTGGAAGGAGAGAACGTTATTTCGGAGAGCAAAAATGGGTATATTTGAAGGAATAGTCGTTCCAACAATGTTATACGGTTGTGAGGCATGGGCTATAGATAGAGTTGTGTTGAGGAGGGTGGATGTGTTGAAAATGAAATGTTTGAGGACAGTATGTGGTAATGTGGTTTGATCGAGTAAGTAATGAAAGGGTAAGGGAGATGTGTGGAAATACTGTGGTTGAGAAAGCAGAAGAGGTTGTGTAGAAATGGTTTGGACATATGGAGAGAATGAGTAATGAAAGATTGACAAAGAGGATATATGTGTCAGAGGTGGAGGGAGCAAGGAGAAGCGGGAGACCAAATTGGAGGTGGAAGGATGAAGTGAAAAAAAATTTGAGCGATCGGGACCTGAACATACAGGAGGGTGAAAGGCGTGCAAGGAATAGAGTGACTTGGAACGATGTGGTATACCGGGGTCGATGCGCCGTTAATGGACTGAACCAGAGCATGTGAAGAGTCTGGGGTAACCCATGGAAAGGTCCGTGGGGCCTGGATGTGGATTGGGAGCTGTGGCTTCAGTGCATTACACATGACAGCTAGAGACAGAGTGTGAACGAATGTGTCCTTTTTGTCTGTTTTCCTGGCGCTACCTCGCTGAAGCGGGGGATAGCAACACTGTTTCCTGTGGGGTGGGGTAGCGACAGGAAAGGATGAAGTCAAGCAAGTATGAATACGTACATGTGTATATATGTCTGTGTATGTTTATGTATATGTCTGTGTATGTTTATGTACATGTCTGTCTATGTGTATGTATATGTATGTATATGTTGACGTGTATATGTATGATATACAACGGAGAGACGTACCTGGTAAACATGCGATTGTCCAAGACAGACAGCGAGCGTATCATAAACTATTATGTGGACAAGAAGGTGAATTGTTTACAAATTCTATCAACAATAAAGTTATCCAATTTCTATACACAATCACTATTATTAAGATTATAATCTTTGATTATTTGATGATAGAAGATTCAATTATGCTTCTCGGGGTACTGGAGTTAGAGTTAATAACTGAGATGGCATTACTCCAGTCAATACAATGATCATAGTTTTTAACGTGATTAAACAAGGCACTTGATTCTTATCCCGTTCTTATACTATATTCATGTTGTATAAGTCTAACAGAAAGATCCTTACCAGTCTGCCCCACATAAAACTTATCACATTTTCAACATGGCACTTTACAGATGCACCCAGGAGAATTTTCTGGCGAGTCCCTGATTAAGATATTCTTTATAGTATTATTGTTGCTGAAGGCAACATTTATATCAAAGAATTTAAGCAACATGGGAAGTAAAGTAAAATTATCGTTGAAAGGAAGAAATAAAAGATCCTTGGTGTCAATGGGAGGTTTGAGCTTAACTCTATGAAATTATTTCTTTACTAACTTATGGGATTTATCAATGAAAGATCTAGGGTACTTTAACTTAGATCCAATAGAATATATCTTATCAGACTCATCATCAATATACTCTGAACAGCAAATACGTAATGCCCTAAGGAACATAGATTGAAATGATGATAATTTAACTCTGTCACGTTGAAATGAGTAATAATGGATATATGAGCATACATTGGAAGGTTTTCTGTATATGCTAAACTTAACCTTGTTTCCTTGCCTATGGATCATGCAATCTAAAAATGGTAACATACAAATATTTTCATTTTCTAAAGTAAATTTGATGGAAGGTACTAAATTGATAGGTAAGGGGAGAAATATTTGTAAATTTTCATTTGTTGGCCAAACACAAAGAACATCATCTACATACCTAAACCAAATTGCATTAGAAGGTAAGATATCCTTTAATAATTTTATTTAAAAAATATATCCATATGAAGATTACTTAGTACAGGTGAAAGAGGGCTACCCATTGCAATACGAAATTTTTTAGCATAATAATCTCCACTGAATTGAAATACACAGTCTTTCATACACAATTATATCAGTTCATTGAAAACAGACTTTGAAACAGGTAAATGAATATCATCCAAGACATCAAATGAATATTCATTTGATGTCTTGGATGATATTCATTTACCTGTTTCAAAGTCTGTTTTCAGTGAACTGATGAAATTGTGTATAAAAGACTCTGTATTTCAATTCAATGGAGATTATTATGCTCAAAAATTTGATATGGCAATGGGTAACCCTCTTTCACCTGTACTAAGTAATCTTCAGGTGGAATTTTTTCAAACAAAATTACTAAAGGATATCTTACCTTCTAATGCAATTTAGTTTAGGTATGTAGATGATGTTCTTTGTATTTGGCCAAAAAATGAAAATTTGCAAATATTTCTCCCCTCACTTAACAATTTAGTACCTTCCATCAAATCTACTTTAGTAAATAAAAATAATGGTATGTTACTGTTTTTAGACTGCATGATCCATAGGCAAGCAAACAAGTTTAAGTTTAGCATATACAGAAAACCTACCAATGTATGCTCATATATCCATTATTACTCATCTCAACATGACAGAGTTAAATCATCATCATTTCAATCTATATTCCTTAGGGCATTACGAATTTGCAGTCCATAGTATATTGATGAGTTTGAGAAGATATTTCTATTGGATCTAAGTTAAAGTACCCTAGATCTTTCGTTGATAAATCCCTTAAGTTAGCAAAGAAATCATTTTATAGAGTTGAACCCAAACCTCCCATTGACACCAAGAATCTTTTAGTTCTCCCTTTTGATAATAATCTTACTTTACTTCCCATGTTGCTTAAATTCTTTAATGTAAATGTTGCCTTCAGCAACAATAATACTATAAAGAATATCTTAATCAGGAACTCGCCAGAAAATTCTCCTGGGTGCATCTATAAGGCGCCATGTAGAAATTGTGATAAGTTTTATGTTGGTCAGACTGATAAGGATCTTTCTGTTAGACTTAAGCAACATATAGTATAAGAACGGGACAAGAATCAAATACCTTGTTTAATCACGTTAAAAACTATGATCACTGTATTGACTGGAGTAATGCCAACACAGTTTTTGACTCTAACTCTATTACCACGCAAAAATATCATTGAATCTTCTATTATTGAATACACAAAGAATTATAATCTTAATATTAATGATGGTCTATATAAATTGGATAACTTTATTGTTGATAAGATTTGTAAACAATTCACCTTCTTATCCACATGATAGTCTATGATACGCTCGTTGTCTGTCTTGGACAATCGCATGTTTCCCAAATGGCATCCTAGGTACGTCTCTTCGTTGTTTATCAACTGACATATTTCTCTCTTGTGTCTCCCCTGATGATGTGATTATTACACGAAAGTGCACTTGGGAACTTATCGTGTTTCATTTTCCCCGTGGACTCATAGGAATATCTTGATCACGCGCACAATTGTGATGCTTTCCAATATATATATATATATATATATATATATATATATATATATATATATATATATATATATATATATATATATAAATGAATATATATATATATATATATATATATATATATATATATATATATATATATATATATATATATATATATATATATGCGTGTGTGTGTGTGTGTGCGTGTGTGTGTGTGTGTGTGTGTGTAAATGAGTAAATGGGCCATTCTTCGCTGACGCGGAAAACAGCGGTTAATTATAATTTATTCATTTATTATTCTTTGTGGCTGTCTCCCGCGTTAGCGAGGTAGCGCAAGGAAACAGACGAAAAATGGCCCAACCCACCCATATACACATGTATATACATACACGTCCACACACGCACATATACATACCTATATATCTCAACGTATATATATATATATATATATATATATATATATATATATATATATATATATATATATACCCAGAGATATACATATATACACATGTACATAATTCATACTGTCTGCCCTTATTCCTTCCCGTCGCCACCCCGCCACACATGAAATGACAGCCCCTCTCCCCGCATGTGAGCGAGGTACCGCTAGGAAAAGACAACAAAGGCCACATTCGTTCATACGCAGTCTCTAGTTGTCATGTATAATGCACCGAAACCACAGCTCCCTTTCCACATCCAGGCCCCACAAAACTTTCCATGGTTTACCCCACACGCTTGACATGCCCTGGTTCTATCCATTGACAGCACGTCGACCCCGGTATACCACATCCTTCCAATTCACTCTATTCCTTGCCCGCCTTTCACCCTCCTGCATGTTCAAGCCACGGTCACTCAAAATCTTTTTCACTCCATCTTTCCACCTCCAATTTGGTCTCCCAATTCTCCTCGTTCCCTCCACCTGTGACACATATATCCTCTTGGTCAATCTTTCCTCACTCATTCTCTCCATGTGACCAAACCATTTCAAAACACCCTCTTCTGCTCTCTCAACCACACTCTTTTTATTACCATACATCTCTCTTACCCTTTTATCACTTACTCCATCAAACCACCTCACACCACATATTGTCCTCAAACATCTCATTTCCAGGACATCCGCCCTCCTGCGCACGACTCTATCTATAGCACACGCCTCGCAACCATATAACATTTTTGGAATTACTATTCCTTCAAACATACCCAATTTTGCTTTCCAAGAAAACGTTCTCGACTTACACACATTTTTCAACGCTCCCAGAACTTTCCCCCCTCCCCCACCCTATGATTCACTTCCGCTTCCATGGCTCCATCCGCTGCTAAATCCACTCCCAGATATCTGAAACACTTCCCTTCCTCCAGTTTTTCTCCATTCAAACTTACCTCCCAATTAACTTGCCCCTCAACCATACTGCACCCAATAACCTTGCTCTTCTCAACATTTACTCTCAGCTTTCTTTCACACACTTTACCAAACTCAGTCACCAGCTTCTGCAGTTTTTCACACGAATTAGCCACTAGTCCTGTATCATCAGCGAACAACAACTGACTCACTTCCCAAGCTCTCTCATCCACTACAGACTGCATACTTGCCGCTCTTTCCAAGTCTTGCATTCACCTCCCTAACAACCCCATCCACAAACAAATCAAACAAACATGAAGACATCACACACCCCTGCCGCAAACCAACATTCAATGAGAACCGATCACTTTCCTCTCTTCCTACACGTACGCATGCCAGACATCCTCGATAAAAACTTTTCACTGCTTCTAACATCTTGCATCCCACACCATATATTCTCGATACCTTCCACAGAGCATCTCTATCAACTCTATCATACGCCTTCTCCAGATCCATAAATACTACATACAAATCCATTTGCTTTTATAAGCGTTTCTCACATACATTCTTCAAAGCAAACACCTGATCCACACATCCTCTACCACCTCTGAAACCACACTGCTCTTCCCCAATCTGATGCTCTGTACATGCCTTCACCCTCTCAGTCAATACCCTCCCGTATAATTTCCCAAGAATACTCAACAAACTTATACCTCTGTAATTTGAGCACTCACTTTTATCCCCTTTGCCTTTGTACATTGGCACTATGCAAGCATTCCGCCAATCCTCAGGCACCTCACCATGAGTCATACATACATTAAATAACCTTACCAACCAGTCAACAATAGTCATCCCCTTCATCAATGAATTCCACTGCAATACCATCCAAACCCGCTGCCTTGCCGGCTTTCATCTCCCGCAAAGTTTTTACTACCTCTTCTCTGTTTACCAAATCATTCTCTCTAACCCTCTCACTTTCCACACCACCTCGACCAAAACATCCTATATCTGCAGCTCTATCATCAAACACATTCAACAAACCTTCAAAATACTCACTCCATCTCCTTCTCACATCACCACTACTTGTTATCACCTCCCCATTAGCCCCCTTCACTGAAGTTCCCATTTGTTCACTTGTCCTATGTACTTTATCTACTTCTTTCCAAAACATCTTTTTATTCTCCCTAAAGTTTAATGATACTCTCTCATCCCAACTCTCATTAGCCTCTTTTTCACCTCTTGCACCTTTCTCTTGACCTCCTGCCTCTTTCTTTTATACATCTCCCACTCATTAGTATTATTTCCCTGCAAAAATCGTCTTTCACTGATAATCTTACTTCTTCATCCCACCACTCACTACTCTTTCTAATATATATATATATATATATATATATATATATATATATATATATATATATATATATATATTCGTTAATGATGAGGTCTCGATTAGGGCTTCAGTGCCCCGTGCTGTCTCAGCGAATATCAAAAAAAAGTAAGACATCAACCATCCTCATCCATGACCCAAACTTTTCCTAAGATATTTTTCTCTTTCATTCTCTCCATACATCGTCATTCTCTCTTTAATGTTTTCATATATACGCTCATCATCACATCTCCTAGCAAATGAACTGCTACATCATACATTCCCAAGGTCTTCGACAACGTCCCCCTATTCACTCTATCATAAGCCACTGGTTTCCCAAGCGTTATATTACCATATTAGTTTAGTGAGCTACGGTTTAAGCAGCTAACGGCTAAACAATATTACTCAAATGAAGCATTGCTAATTTACGCTTATTTCGCTGATGAAAATTAATCACCTTCAAAATAATTATGATTATGATGATCATGAGTGACCTAACTTCGTAAAGCATGTGAATATCTCGTAAGTACTTACGTAAATTCTAAGATGCTCAGCGAGTACTCCAACCACAACACTGAACAAATAATGACTGAGTGTCCGCTGGCTTAGAGCTGGTACAGTGGCAGTGGCTTCGATTTTAGATTTTGCTTCAGATGTCAAAATGTTAAAGAAAACGTTAGCATATATAGATATATTTTTGAAAATATCTATGTGGTATACGCAAATTCATAATCCATATGCTTTGGTCCTTTCAAAAGCTTGTTTTCTGGTAATGAAAAGAAATCAAATACACGAGATAGGCTTTGTTGCAAACGCCGAATCGAACGCTGAAGGTAGGGGAATCGAACACATGTTTTCAAGTATAAAATGGCCGGAACATATTTTGATTTCCAGCCCCGTAGGAACGGTTGACGAAAGAATGACTGGAAACTTAGTATGAGTGAGACTTGGGGTGGTAACATTAACACAGTTGATACCACTTGACATACACTGTATACACACATAAACTGCATCAGGATAGGCGGTAACACTGGAAAGGGACAACCAGGTTGTCAGCTGTTACAATCATATCGCCTTTTTTTTTTTTTATATTTGTTTCAGTTACCCATTATAGTCAGTTTTCAGTTTTCTTATATCAAGTGAATCATATTCTCGAAAAGTCTGATTGCTCTATGCTAAAATGTGAAATTTTGTGTATTTGATTGTGTATAATTGATAGTACGTATCATTATTTATACAATTCATAGGAGACGAGACATATGTAAGGTCGAAGAGAAATTAATAGAGTCTGATATACAAAAGTAGAAAACGTATTGGAATATTATGTTTTGTCTTCACTCTGGTTTTTGGTCTTTGGATAAGATGTTGTATAACGCTTGTCTGTAAATGTATCATACTATCTGTACACATCTACGTGATTGAGGCCAGTGTATACATATGTATACAGTGTATACGACTGACCAAGTAATAAAATAGATAGAGTATCATTGTACTTGGAATGAATTGTTACAATATATATATATATATATATATATATATATATATATATATATATATATATATATATATATATATATATATGTGAAAGGGGGGGGGGTGGGCCATTTCTTTCGTCTGTTTCCTTGCGCTACCTCGCAAACGCGGGAGACAGCGACAAAGTATAAAAAAAAAAAAAAAAAAAATATATATATATATATATATATATATATTTATTTATATATTTATTATACTTTGTCGCTGTCTCCCGCGTTTGCGAGGTAGCGCAAGGAAACAGACGAAAGAAATGGCCCAACCCCCCCCCCCCCCCTCCCATACACATGTATATACATACGTCCACACACGCAAATATACATACCTACACAGCTTTCCATGGTTTACCCCAGACGCTTCACATGCCTTGATTCAATCCACTGACAGCACGTCAACCCCGGTATACCACATCGCTCCAATTCACTCTATTCCTTGCCCTCCTTTCACCCTCCTGCATGTTCAGGCCCCGATCACACAAAATCTTTTTCACTCCATCTTTCCACCTCCAATTTGGTCTCCCTCTTCTCCTCGTTCCCTCCACCTCCGACACATATATCCTCTTGGTCAATCTTTCCTCACTCATTCTCTCCATGTGCCCAAACGACTTCAAAACACCCTCTTCTGCTCTCTCAACCACGCTCTTTATATTTCCACACATCTCTCTTACCCTTACGTTACTCACTCGATCAAACCACCTCACACCACACATTGTCCTCAAACATCTCATTTCCAGCACATCCATCCTCCTGCGCACAACTCTATCCATAGCCCACGCCTCACAACCATACAACATTGTTGGAACCACTATTCCTTCAAACATACCCATTTTTGCTTTCCGAGATAATGTTCTCGACTTCCACACATTCTTCAAGGCCCCCAGAATTTTCGCCCCCTCCCCCATCCTATGAACCACTTCCGCTTCCATGGTTCCATCCGCTGCCAGATCCACTCCCAGATATCTAAAACACTTCACATCCTCCAGTTTTTCTCCATTCAAACTCACCTCCCAATTTACTTGACCCTCAACCCTACTGTAACCTAATAACCTTGCTCTTATTCACATTTACTCTTAACTTTCTTCTTCCACACACTTTACCAAACTCAGTCACCAGCTTCTGCAGTTTCTCACATGAATCAGCCACCAGCGCTGTATCATCAGCGCTGACTCACTTCCCAAGCTCTCTCATCCCCAACAGACTTCATACTTGCCCCTCTTTCCAAAACTCTTGCATTTACCTCCCTAACAACCCCATCCATAAACAAATTAAACAACCATGGAGACATCACAAACCCCTGCCGCAAACCTACATTCACTGAGAACCAATCACTTTCCTCTCTTCCTACACGTACACATGCCTTACATCCTCGATAAAAACTTTTCACTGCTTCTAACAACTTTCCTCCCACACCATATATTCTTAATACATTCCACAGAGCATCTCTATCAACTCTATCATATGCCTTCTCCAGATCCATAAATGCTACATACAAATCCATTTGCTTTTCTAAGTATTTCTGACATACATTCTTCAAAGCAAACACCTGATCCACACATCCTCTACCACTTCTGAAACCACACTGCTCTTCCCCAATCTGATGCTCTGTACATGCCTTCACCCTCTCAATCAATACCCTCCCATATAATTTACCAGGAATACTCAACAAACTTATACCTCTGTAATTTGAGCACTCACTCTTATCCCCTTTGCCTTTGTACAATGGCACTATGCACGCATTCCGCCAATCCTCAGGCACCTCACCATGAGTCATACATACATTAAATAACCTTACCAACCAGTCAACAATACAGTCACCCCCTTTTTTAATAAATTCCACTGCAATACCATCCAAACCTGCTGCCTTGCCGGCTTTCATCTTCCGCAAAGCTTTCACTACCTCTTCTCTGTTTACCAAATCATTTTCCCTAACCCTCTCACTTTGCACACCACCTCGACCAAAACACCCTATATCTGCCACTCTATCATCAAACACACACACATATATATATATATATATATATATATATATATATATATATATATATATATATATATATATATATATATATATATATATGTATGTATATATATATATATATATATATATATATATATATATATATATATATATATATATATATATATATTTATATATATATATATATATATATATATATATATATATATATATATATATATATATATATATATATATATATATATTGGGGTTAGGGGAGAAAGAATACTTCCCACATATTCCCTGCGTGTCGTAGAAGGCGACTGAAATGGGAGGGAGCGGGGGGCTGGAAATCCTCCCCTCTCGTTTTTTCTTTAATTTTCCAAAAGAAGGAACAGAGAACGAGGCCAGGTGAGGATATTCCCTCAGAGGCCCAGTCCTCTTTTCTTAACGCTACCTTGCTAACGCAGGAAATGGCGAATAGTTTGAAAGAAAAAGAAAAATATATAGTGTATTATTTGTATTATACTTTGTTGCTGTCTACACATGTATACGTTCATACAAGCTCTTCATCCGTTCCCGTCGCCACCCCGCCACATGAAATGACACCCACACCCCCAGGGTGCGCGCGAGGTAGCGCTAGGAAAAGACAACAAAGGCCACATTCGTTTACACTCAGTCTCTAGCTGTCATGCAAAATGCACCAAAACCACAGCTCCCCTTCCACATCCAGGCCCCACAAAACTTTCCATGGTTTACCCCAAACGCTTCACATGCCCTGGTTCAATCCACTGACCGAACGTCGACCCTTATATACCACATTGTTCCAATTCACTCTATTTTTTGCACGTCTTTCACCCTCCTGTATGTCCAGGCCCTGATCGCTCAAAATCTTTTTCATGCCATTCTTCCACCTCCAATTTGGTCTCCCACTTCTCCTCGTTCCCTCCACCTCTGACACATTTATCCTCTTTGTCAGTCTTTCCTCACTCATTCTCTCCATATATATATATATATATATATATATATATATATATATATATATATATATATATATATATATATATATATATATATATATATATATATATCCCTGGAGATAGGGCAGAAAGAATATTTCCCAAGTATTCCCTGCGTGTGGTAAAAGGCGACTAAAAGTGGAGGGAGCGGGGGGCTGGAAATCCTCCTCTCCAGTTTTTACTTTTCCAAAAGAAGGAACAGAGAAGGGGGCCAAGTGAGGATTTTCCCTCTAAAGCTCAACCCTCTGTTCTGAACGCTACCTCGGTAACGCGGGAAATGGCGAATGTTTTAAAAAAAAAAAAAAATATATATATATATAATATATATATATATATATATATATATATATATATATATATATATATATATATATATATATATATATATATATATATATATATAACCTGTAACTCTTTAAAGCATCATTTATCAGTTAGTTTCAGTTATCTTCACATGATCGTAGTATAACTGGGGATTTTGTTACTTCATAAATGTATGAAAGAAAACCAGCAAGTGTACGACAACGTTAATATATTTCATCCATACAGTCACCTACATGGACCTAGAAACCACCCACTGTCATCTACAATAATAGAGCCTGAATTATACGAAAATATTGACTATATATATATATATATATATATATATATATATATATATATATATATATATATATATATATATATATATATATATATATATATCATTTATTATTTATTATACTTTGTGGCTGTCTCCCGCGTTAGCGAGGTAGCGCAAGGAAACAGACAAAAGAATGGCCCAACCTACCCACATACACATACATATACATACACACCCACACACGTACATATACATACCTATATATATATATATATATATATATATATATATATATATATATATATATATATATATATATATATATATATATATATGCATTCATATACATACACAGACATATACTTATATACACGTGTACATACTCATACTTGCTGCCTTCATCCATTTTCGTCGCTACCCCGCCACACATGATATGACACCCCCATACCCCAGCGCACGCGCACGAAGTAGCGCTAGGAAAAGACAACAAAGGCCACATTCGTTCACACTCAGTCTCTAGGTGTCATGTATAATGCACCGAAACCACAGCTCCCTTTCCACATCCAGGCCACACAAAAATTTTCCATGGTTTACCCCAGACGCTTCACATGCCCTAGCTCAATCCATTGACCGCACGTCGACCCCGGTATACCACATCGGTCCAATTCACTCTATTCCTTGCACGCCTTTCACCCTCCTGTATGCTCAGGCCCCGATCGCTCAAAATCCTTTTCAGTCCATCCTTCCACCTCCAATTTGGTCTCCTACTTTTCCTCGTTCCCTCCACCTGACACTTATATCCTCTTTGTCAATTTTTTCTCACTCATTCTCTCCATGTGACCAAACCATTTCAACACTCCCTCTTCTGCTCTCTCAACCACACTCTTTTTGTTACCACACATCTCTCTTACCATTTCATTACTCAATCAAACCACCTCACACCACAGATTGTCCTCAAACATCTCATTTCCAACACATTCACTCTCCTCCGCACAACTCTATCCATAGCCCACGCCTCGCAACCATATAACATTGTTGGAACCATATATATATATATATATATATATATATATATATATATATATATATCTTTGGACTTTCCTGAACTCAACCTGCTCGGGGGAGAAACGCGATGAAAAGTTACCTTTAGCGAGGTTGTATCATTGGAACTAACGTCTCGTAATGGAACATCTTCCTCCAAATGGCTGCACACTTTCCCGGCAGTGACGCGCTGCAGGAGCCTTTAGGAAGAGGAGCTGGCTTCATGCCAAGACCCTTTCTTAAAATGGGGTCGTTAGGAAGTTTATTTCATACGTATTCGTCAAAGAAAATAAAGGTGATCACTATTATATACAACCGTTCATATTGGAAAGACACTACACTCTTGTGTTCATATAGAACTGATCTCTCGATAGTTTCCGCTGTTGATATTTTTCGTAACTTCTCCTATCACGGTGGCCATAGAGCGAACACGATCTTATAGTCTTAATGGGCATTCTCTTATTACTGTCTGTTATTTCTGAAGGGGAACGGACGAGCCGAGGTGACGCCTTTGGCGATATGGAGAAGGACACAGACCTCCTGCAGGAGGGATGCACAGGCTCAGCATCACACGGCATATTGGTCAGTGTTTGTTTAAGATTATAATCAACGATGAACTCGCTGTCAGCTAGGATTTCTGTGGCCGAGAGTGGCGTCTCTGTGATCACTTGTTTCGTGACCTGTTGCTGTGACTTGGTGATCTCCATTTGTTGGAGGCTTGACCTGGATAGGCGGAGGCAACTGCTGGTTCTTCTTGAGCCGCTGGAGAAAGAGGCGAGGCTTGGGAGCACGTATATTGCTCGGTCGTCGCTGGCGTCTGGGCTGGTGAGGAGCGACAGGGGAGTAGGTGGGGTGTCCGGGTTGGCCAGGGTGAAGAAGGTGGAGCTAGAATCCTTGCGGCTCATATTGATGTGGATGAAGGAGTTCTCCCTCGTCCGATCCCTCGATTTCTTCATGCTACCTGGAAAAGGTGTTCGAGGGTTATCCACATGCCTCAGGTAGGGTAGTGTATAGAACCAGTGCTGCTGTGATGTAAGGATATCTGTGAAACCTAGAAATATAAAGAAGAACATGGAAAAAGAGATACTGAAATATTCTTTAGCTTAACACCATTTAAATAGTAAGTACAATCACTGTCGTGACTCATATACCACATAAGATATCTGAATTCATTTCTAAAACAGAAATCTAATGTTCGTGGATTCACTGTTAATTTGATTATAGAAAATGGTTCGTAGCTTTGTATCATTCCACATAGGCTGAAGCCTCCGTGGTTCAGTGGTCAGCGTCATCGACGGTGAAGGCTAGTGGGATGCTGTGAGGAGCCTCGAGCAAGAGCGACGTTGAGGAAGGAGCTAACTTGAGCCCAGGATCACTTACTCCTGCTTGAGCTCCTTAGGGAGGGCTGGTATGTGCTGCCGGGGTGACTGATGAACCCAGCCCGATGCCCTAGCCACCGCAGGTCGGCCCTGAACCCCTCACTCATGAAGTAGTAGATGAAGGGGTTGTAGGCGGTGGCCGACTTGCAGATCAGGGAGGCTCCCACGCGCAGCTCTGGTCGAAGAAGAGACACGAATGGTTGTCAGACATCACAAAACAAGACTGAAGTTGGTGCCTGAAATTTAAGTATTTCAGTCAAACAACACATGAAGAGGATTATAGTATTTCACGCATACTTTTCATCAGCACTGACATCCTCCACTCTGATCCCCAGCCAGCTGGTTCTGTGGTCGTAAAACCCATGTATGTCGAGACTGACTTTTTGCTTTGCTCCTGTACTGTCGTTCCAACTCATCATTCGTCGGTAACTGATTACTTTGAGAAATGCTGACACAATGTTCACGGGTAATAAGGTAAGTTAGTCATGTACAATTGTGGTGGATAGGATTGACCTCGTAACATCATTGCTCTTTTACAAACTATATATAGATCTAATTCCAATGTAAATGTCTAGGTGGTTTTTTCTTCCTTCTTTTTTACGTTGGAGGCTCCAGTTATAGACAAAATTCCACATCAAGGCCAGGCCTTGATTGAAATCTAGAGTGGATGATGAAAAGGAAAAAAAGAAGAGACAAGGGAAAGAATTTACGATTTTTGGAGGACGTGAAAAACCTATTCTTTAAAACATGTCAGGTGATAGTTATTGGAGAAGACATGAAAAGGTAAAGAGTTCCAAAGCTTCGAGGTGTAGGGAAAAAAAACAGTTATCAAAACGGCCCACGCTTGAGTTGCCGATGGCCACACTATAATCAAATGACACAGCAGCTTGCCCAGTATTGCATGGTCTAGCTAGTGGTGGGGGCACACAAGCAGCCAACTCTCGGGCGCAAAATCCAATGTAATACTTATAAAAGAGGGAAAGCTAAAATCATCGAAGTCATCAACCATGTACTATATTCCATCTTCATCTGAGGCAATGAAACAGATGAAGTAAACACGTCATCGAGAAAGCGGGATCAACGCAAACGTACCCAGACAAGATATGATTATACAAACAGCAGTCATAATCTACATTGATATATACCTACATATGGGCATGAAAAATAATATATGCACACACACACACACACACACACACACACACACACACACACACACACACACACACACACATTCTTTTTCCTTCATATACTATTTTATGAAAAGAAATCACTTTCCTCCGTTGTGTAGTGTTTAGCGTTGATCATGATTCAGTACTGGCCCATCCAGGCTTGGGCTCACATGGCCTCGGATCCTAGGTACAGCGGTTTGCCCACAGCCAATCCCAGGTGTTCATCCTCCCCTCGGGGCTGGTCGATAATTGGGCACCTGGCTTAGGCTGGGGTGTGAGTGAGTGTGTAAACATGTAAAAAAGGTGGGGCAACATGGGTGTAAAACTCTCTCTTCGTAACACACAAATATTGATCATATACACAAATATAAACACACACACGAACAAACAGAATCACACAAAGGGACACACATTTATGAATAAATTAACAGAAAGAGACAGAGACTTTATGTGGCAGATTTACCGCAATGCACTCACCATTTATCAATCTTTTAATGTTAGCTGGGACAGCACGGATAACTGAGGTCCTATGCAATGCCGTCCCATAAACGCTATATATATATATATATATATATATATATATATATATATATATATATATATATATATATATATATATATATATATATATATATATACATATATATATATATATATATATTTTTTTTTTTTTTTATACTTTGTCGCTGTCTCCCGCGTTTGCGAGGTAGCGCAAGGAAACAGACGAAAGAAATGGCCCAACCCCCCCCATACACATGTATATACATACGTCCACACGCGCAAATATACATACCTACACATCTTTCCATGGTTTACCCCAGACGCTTCACATGCCTTGATTCAATCCACTGACAGCACGTCAACCCCGGTATACCATATCGCTCCAATTCACTCTATTCCTTGCCCTCCTTTCACCCTCCTGCATGTTCAGGCCCCGATCACACAAAATCTTTTTCACTCCATCTTTCCACCTCCAATTTGGTCTCCCTCTTCTCCTTGCTCCCTCCACCTCCGACACATATATCCTCTTGGTCAATCTTTCCTCACTCATCCTCTCCATGTGCCCAAACCACTTCAAAACACCCTCTTCTGCTCTCTCAACCACGCTCTTTTTATTTCCACACATCTCTCTTACCCTTACGTTACTCACTCGATCAATCCACCTCACACCACACATTGTCCTCAAACATCTCATTTCCAGCACATCCATCCTCCTGCGCACAACTCTATCCATAGCCCACGCCTCGCAACCATACAACATTGTTGGAACCACTATTCCTTCAAACATACCCATTTTTGCTCTCCGAGATAATGTTCTCGACTTCCACACATTCTTCAAGGCCCCCAGAATTTTCGCCCCCTCCCCCACCCTATGATCCACTTCCGCTTCCATGGTTCCATCCGCTGCCAGATCCACTCCCAGATATCTAAAACACTTCACTTCCTCCAGTTTTTCTCCGTTCAAACTCACCTCCCAATTGACTTGACCCTCAACCCTACTGTACCTAATAACCTTGCTCTTATTCACATTTACTCTTAACTTTCTTCTTCCACACACTTTACCAAACTCAGTCACCAGCTTCTGCAGTTTCTCACATGAATCAGCCACCAGCGCTGTATCATCAGCGAACAACAACTGACTCACTTCCCAAGCTCTCTCATCCCCAACAGACTTCATACTTGCCCATCTTTCCAAAACTCTTGCATTTACCTCCCTTACAACCCCATCCATAAACAAGTTAAACAACCATGGAGATATCACACACCCCTGCCGCAAACCTACATTCATACATATATATTCATACTATTCGCCATTTTCTGCGTCAGCGAGGTAGCGTTAAGAACAGAGGACTGGGCCTTTGAGGGAATATCCTCACCTGGCACCCCTTCTCTGTTCCTTCTTTTGGAAAATTAAAACGCTATATATATATATATATATATTTTTTTTTTTTTTTTATACTTTGTCGCTGTCTCCCGCGTTTGCGAGGTAGCGCAAGGAAACAGACGAAAGAAATGGCCCAACCCCCCCCATACACATGTACATACACACGTCCACACACGCAAATATACATACCTACACAGCTTTCCTTGGTTTACCCCGGACGCTTCACATGCCTTGATTCAATCCACTGACAGCACGTCAACCCCTGTATACCACATCGCTCCAATTCACTCTATTCCTTGCCCTCCTTTCACCCTCCTGCATGTTCAGGCCCCGATCACACAAAATCTTTTTCACTCCATCTTTCCACCTCCAATTTGGTCTCCCTCTTCTCCTCGTTCCCTCCACCTCCGACACATATATCCTCTTGGTCAATCTTTCCTCACTCATTCTCTCCATGTGCCCAAACCATTTCAAAACACCCTCTTCTGCTCTCTCAACCACGCTCTTTTTATTTCCACACATCTCTCTTACCCTTACGTTACTTACTCGATCAAACCACCTCACACCACACATTGTCCTCAAACATCTCATTTCCAGCACATCCATCCTCCTGCGCACAACTCTATCCATAGCCCACGCCTCGCAACCATACAACATTGTTGGAACTACTATTCCTTCAAACATACCCATTTTTGCTTTCCGGGATATTGTTCTCGACTTCCACACATTTTTCAAGGCTAACAAAATTTTCGCCCCCTCCCCCACCCTATGATCCACTTCCGCTTCCATGGTTCCATCCGCTGACAGATCCACTCCCAGATATCTAAAACACTTCACTTCCTCCAGTTTTTCTCCATTCAAACTCACCTCCCAATTGACTTGACCCTCAACCCTACTGTACCTAATAACCTTGCTCTTATTCACATTTACTCTTAACTTTCTTCTTCCACACA
Organism: Panulirus ornatus; assembly: GCF_036320965.1. Taxonomy (NCBI): domain Eukaryota; kingdom Metazoa; phylum Arthropoda; class Malacostraca; order Decapoda; family Palinuridae; genus Panulirus; species Panulirus ornatus. Next base: position 19,272,508 of record NC_092251.1, on the reverse strand, counting down.
CTTTACCAAACTCCGTCACCAGCTTCTGCAGTTTCACATGAATCCGCCACCAGCGCTGTATCATCAGCGAACAACAACTGACTCACTTCCCAAGCTCTCTCATCCCCAACAGACTTCATACTTGCCCCTCTTTCCAAGACTCTTGCATTTACCTCCCTAACAACCCCATCCATAAACAAATTAAACAACCATGGAGACATCACACACCCCTGCCGCAAACCTACATTCACTGAGAACCAATCACTTTCCTCTCTTCCTACACGTACACATGCCTTACATCCTCGATAAAAACTTTTCACTGCTTCTAACAACTTTCCTCCCACACCATATATTCTTAATACCTTCCACAGAGCATCTCTATCAACTCTATCATATGCCTTCTCCAGATCCATAAATGCTACATACAAATCCATTTGCTTTTCTAAGTATTTCTCACATACATTCTTCAAAGCAAACACCTGATCCACACATCCTCTACCACTTCTGAAACCACACTGCTCTTCCCCAATCTGTTGCTCTGTACATGCCTTCACCCTCTCAATCAATACCCTCCCATATAATTTACCAGGAATACTCAACAAACTTATACCTCTGTAATTTGAGCACTCACTCTTATCCCCTTTGCCTTTGTACAATGGCACTATGCACGCATTCCGCCAATCCTCAGGCACCTCACCATGAGTCATACATACATTAAATAACCATTAAATATATATATATATATATATATATATATATATATATATATATATATATATATATATATATATACTATATATATATATATATATATATATATATATATATATATATATACTATATATATATATATATATATATATATATATATATATATATATATATATATATATATATATATTCCCTAGCCTGAGCAAGGTATCCATTCTATCGACCGAGCCCTAGGAGTGGATGAACACCTGGGTTGACTGTGAACCGACTGCCGCGACCAGGATTCGAACCTATGCGCTCGATCCTCGATCGCCCCTGAAACGCGTCAAGGTCAGGCACGCTAACCACCACACCGCTGAAGTCTTGGTTATGCTGTTGCTCTCTGTCTCTAAGCACTTGGCAATGGTCGTCTCTCTTAAGTTCATCTGGAATCGTCTACGATAAAAGGTCTGCTGTATTAAGCCGTCACTCATATTGCGCGTATCTTATCCTCCTCTGGACTCATGTAAGTCATTGCTTGATGGACATCAGGTATATCCCAAGGGGTTTCTTGCGAGACTTGATCACTCTGAATCGTTCAAGCTGTGAGGATATTATCCAGAGTATGTCATCGCTGACCCGGTCTTACTTGTCAGCTTCTTTCTATGATACAGAGTTCCAGGTATCTCAACCCTGCACGGCTGTGTATGGGTTCGCATCCCCCACCCTGCACGGTTGTGTATGGGTTCGCATCCCCTAGGTTTTGTTAATAAAGTGTATCTGAATTCTGTGCAGTAATCACTTTCATCTTGCCTTCCTGGCGGCCATACCACACAGCGATGGTCTCTTTTTTCTTCCTATGTGTACGTTAAATAGTCTCAACGTCAGCTTTCTGCGTGGTGAGGCGGCTTCGCTCATGACTTGATTCGCCAGCAAATTTGTATTTCAGAATCGTCTCCTAGTTCTGGCAATCTTTCCGATCTTGCTATGGCTTATTTCATTTCTTAAGTGAATTCCATCAAATCTACCTCCGTCCCTCGTTTTACTTACGATGGATTTATATGTTAAAGCAGTATGGTAGACTGCCTTTGAACTACCTCCCTGTCCAACATAGTTCCCATAGCTACTACTATAAACATTCAGTCTGATAAGAATCGTGTCTGTTGGAGCTTCTGGTTTGTGTAGAGGAATTCAATACTTTGCTTCGTCAAAGGCTCTTGCATATGGCATCCAATCCCTTTTCATAACACTTTCCTTTCATGTATGATTTGTTAGTGTAGCAGTAGCTGTGGTTGTGCAATTTTTCCTTGTGTTTTAGTGCGTGTCTTATAATCATTATTTCAGTGATGTATTGAATAAGGTACCAAACTTGAGAGGCTATACTGTATTGGTAATAATGTAGGTCATTCTTTTATTGTGTATTGGCGTCGCATGAGCTATTCTTTGGGACTTCCAATGTGTTACTGCTATCTCTGCTACTACTACTGCTACAACGACGACAACTACTACCACTACTACTACCACTACTTCTGCTTACTACTACTACTACTACTACTACTACTACTACTGCTACAGCGACGACAACTACTACCACTACTACTACCACTACTTCTGCTTACTACTACTACTACTACTACTACTACTACTACCACTACTTCTGCTTACTACTACTACTACTACTACTACTACTACTACCACTACTTCTGCTTACTACTACTACTACTACTGCTGCTGCTGGCATTCTGGCATCATATGATTTGTTACGTGAGGAAGGAATCAATTTAGGTTGCCCCTCGCTGCACTGCTTCCAATTTACGAATATCCATACTTAGGTGGCGGACCCAGAACTGCGCACAGAGAGAGAGAGAGAGAGAGAGAGAGAGAGAGAGAGAGAGAGAGAGAGAGAGAGAGAGAGAGAGAGAGAGAGGAGAGAGAGAGAGAAGAGAGGAGAGAGAGAGAGAGAGAGAGAGAGAGAGAGAGAGAGAGAGAGAGAGAGAGAGAGAGAGAGAGAGAAGAGGAGAGAGAGAGAGAGAGAGAGAGAGAGAGAGAGAGAGAGAGAGAGAGAGAGAGAGAGAGAGAGAGAGAGAGAGAGAGAGAGAGAGAGAGGAGAAGAGAGGAGAGAGAGAGAGAGAGAGAGAGAGAGAGAGAGAGAGAGAGAGAGGAGAGAGAGAGAGAGAGAGAGAGAGAGAGAGAGAGAGAGAGAGAGAGAGAGAGAGAGAGAGAGAGAGAGAGAGAGAGAGGAGAGGAGAGGAGAGGAGAGGAGAGAGAGAGAGAGAGAGAGAGAGAGAGAGAGAGAGAGAGAGAGAGAGAGAGAGAGAGAGAGAGAGAGAGAGAGAGAGAGAGAGAGAGAGAGAGGAGAGAGAGAGAGAGAGAGAGAGAGAGAGAGAGAGAGAGAGAGAGAGAGAGAGAAGAGAAGAGGAGAGGAGAGAGAGAGAGAGAGAGAGAGAGAGAGAGAGAGAGAGAGAGAGAGAGAGAGAGAGAGAGAGGAGAGGAGAGGAGAGAGAGAGAGAGAGAGAGAGAGAGAGAGAGAGAGAGAGAGAGAGAGAGAGAGAGAGAGAGAGAGAGAGAGAGGAGAGAGAGAGAGAGAGAGAGAGAGAGAGAGAGAGAGAGAGAGAGAGAGAGAGAGAGAGAGAGAGAGAGAGAGAGAGAGAGAAGAGAAGAGAGGAGAGGAGAGGAGAGGAGAGAGAGAGAGAGAGAGAGAGAGAGAGAGAGAGAGAGAGAGAGAGAGAGAGAGAGAGAGAGAGAGAGAGAGAGAGCACACACACACACACACACACACACATACACACAAATATTCGTTAACAGAGGTACAGACATTGCCGTATCCACACAGTATATGTTGTCCTTCGGCAGCCACTGACCCTCCCTCCCTTTACCCGACGGCATAAAACAGAAAAATCAAGGACTCTCATCTGTGCCTGAGAACAACAGATGTGAGGGAGGCAGTGGGTTCAGCAGATTGCTCTACGTTTCGGTTATCACAACCTTTTACATACGTCTTGGGTTGTAACGTAAGGAGGGGTAAGAAAATGTTCTTTTACATGACGTTGTAAATATAATAAACCCTCTTTTTTACTGCAAAAGAAAATGTACATGATAAGAATAAGATTCGGAAAATCTACAACTTCATGTATGTATGTGGGTTATCAAAAGGGTCTGCCATCTCTGCATTACGGGATTACATTACGTAAATTTGAGGAACTGGCAGCAGAGTCTGGCAGGCTGATGTCATGACCAGGACCGGGAGGGCGCGAGCAGGCGTTAATCCTCCTGAAGGTGGGTAAACTTAACTCGACCCGACCCAAGCTTGTCAGGGGCAGGTGGTGGAGGTGGGTCTTGCAGCTATATTGATGGGCAGGCGGAAAGCGATAGACCAGCCAAGCGGGTTGGACCATGGGGCTCAAGGATAAACCGAGGCTTGCAGGCGTATGGGGCTGGCAGGGATGGGCAATATGCTGTGTATAGGCAAGGGGGACGAAAGTAAAAGTTCAAATCACACAGGTAACAGTTTGTTGAACGAGCCTGGCAGGTTGTACGAGGGAATGGTGATTGAGAGGGTGGTTGGAGGCACAGAGCAACAGAATAGGGAGGGCCAATATGGATGTGTTTGATTTAAGAATGTGTGGTAAACTTTCTTGGAGAAATACTATTCTTATGTGGCACTTGTGGATCTGAAGAAAGCGTATGATAGGTTGAGAGATGGTCTATGGGAAGATGTTGCGAATATCTGATGTCAGAGGAAAGCTGCTGGTAGCAGTGTAGAGCTTTTATAGAGTGAGGAATATCTGCGAGTAAGAAGAGAAGAGAATGAATTGTTTTAGGTGAAGGTGGGTCGGCAACAAGGCTGTGTGATTTCACTCTGGGTGTTTAATATGTCTATAGATAGGATGGCTAGGAGGGGTAATACAGGGGTCTTAAGGAGAGAGAAGCTGATATGCATTGTTTGTGTTTTGATGGTTGGGAAGAGGAGGGGGGGGGGGGGTAAGTTAGTTGTTATATACTGGTGACACGGCTGTAATGGAAGATTCGAGTTTGGAACTGCAGAAACTGGTGTCAGTTTGGAAAGAGTGTGAAATGAGAAAGTTTAGAGTTATTAGTTTTACTTTCAAAAAGAGCATAAGTTTAAGCATAAGTCTGAATGGAAAGAAAATGGAGGAAATTAGAATGTTTTTCATAACTTAGAGTAAATATGACTGTGAATTAAACCATGGGAGCTGAAGTGAGCCAGAAGATTGGTAAAAGGACAAAGGTCCTGGGAGCACTGAGGAATGTATGGAAGGAGAGGTTCACTGTCTTCACGGGTAAAGGTGAGTATGTTTGATGGTGTGGTAGTCCCGTCGATGTTTTATGGATGAGAAGCTGAGCAGTGGACAAAAACGCAAAGAAGAAGGTGGATCTTTTGGACATGAGATATTCTAAGGCAATATTTGGCGTAAGTTGGGTTGATCGAATAAGAAATGCTAAAGTAAGAGAGATGTGTGATGATACGAAAAGTGTGTATAGGAGAGATGAAGAGGGTATGCTAAAACGTTCTGATGTCAGAAGCGGAGGAAGCAAAGAGAACTAGGACACCAAAGAGGAAGCGGAAGGATGGAATAAAAAATCGTTTGAGTTTTAGGGGCCTCACTATGCATGGGGGTGTGAGGCATGCAAGGGGCAGAGTGATTGGGGAGATGCGCTGTATCGGTTACTGCTGCTGATCATGACGCATTTAAGGGCCACCCGGGATCGAACGAATGGGTTCGAATCCTGGTCTTGACAGTCGGTCCACAGTCAGTATATATATATATATATATATATATATATATATATATATATATATATATATATATATATATATATATATATATATATATATATATTTTTTTTTTTTTTTTTTCTTTCATACTATTCGCCATTTCCCGCATTAGCGAGGTAGCGTTGAGAACAGAGGACTGGGCCCTTGAGGGAATATCCTCACCTGGGCCCCTTCTCTGTTCCCTCTTTTGGAAAATTAAAAAAAAAAGTGAGAGGGGAGGATTTCCAGCCCCCCGCTCCCTCCCCTTTTAGTCGCCTTCTACGACACGCAGGGAATACGTGGGAAGTATTCTTTCTCCCCTATCCCCAGATATATATATATATATACATATATATATATATATATATATATATATATATATATATATATATATATATATATATATATATATATATATATATGTATATATATATATATATATATACATATATATATATATATATATCTTTTTTTCTTTCAAACTATTCGCCATTTCCCGCATTAGCGAGGTAGCGTTAGGAACAGAGGACTGGGCCTTTTTTGGAATATCCTCACCTGGCCCCCTCTGTTCCTTCTTTTGGAAAATTAAAAAAAAAAAAAAAAAAAAAATTTTTATATATATATATATATATATATATATATATATATATATATATATACACACATATATGTATATATATATAAATATATATATATATATATATATATATATATATATATATATATATATATATATATATATATACATATACATATATATATATATATATATGTATATATATATATATATGTTCAGTTTCACTGCACCTCATCCCAAGTACATATTTGTATTCACTGTACACTTAAGATTCAGCTGTAAGTCCACTTCATTACACTCTTAACTTCACTTTCATCAATGTACCCTCATTCGACCTGCACTGCCAGTGACCCGCCTCCATCTACAGCTACCCTGGCTCCCACTCGGGCTCACCTATAACCCTCCAATGTCCATGTACCCACTTTACGCTCTATACCGTGTACAGTGCCTGCCTGGAGACCCACTTCATGTAATCGTCTGATTATATGATTATAATAACAATTTAATCAATGTTGCTGTCATTATTACCACCTTCTTCTGCTGGCATTTTGCCGAGACCTGGATCTTGCTTGGATCATACTGGGGGAGGGAGGGGCTTTATGTTAAATGGCCATCTTCCCTACACCCTCGTGTCAAATAAACTACATATTCCCTTCTACAAACAAATTTTCACTAACTTACATCTTCACTACACCCTTATTATCTGTATGCCCTTCTGTTAACAACAACCTTGTTCATATTGCACTTTTATCTTCACTACACCTTCATTCTCTCTAGACCCTCATCACCGCTACACATCTTCACTAGACCTTATGATCTATATACCCTTATGTTCCCTACAAACTGATTTGTATTGCACTTTAATCTTTACTACACCTTCATCATCACTACACATCTTCACTACACCTTATGATCTGTACACCCTTATGTTCCCTACAAACTGATTTGTATTGCACTTTCATCTTTACTACACCTTCATCACCACTACACATCTTCACTACACCGTATGATCTATATACCCTTATTTTCCCTACAAACTGATTTTTATTGCACTTTCATCCTTACTACACCTTTATCACCACTACACATCTTCACTACACCTTATGATCTGTATACCCTGATGTTCCCTACAAACTGATTTGTATTGCACTTTCATCTTTACTACACCTTCATTACCTTTAGATCATTACCACAACACCTTATCTTTATCCTGCCCTCATCTTCACTACATGTTCAGTTTCACTGCACCTCATCCTAACTACACATTTGTATTTACTGTACACTCGAGATTCAGCTGTAAGTCCACTTCATTACACTCTTAACTTTACTTTCATCAATATACCCTCATCTTTCATTGTATGTATTATCTTAACGCAATCCTCATTTTCACAATAACCTATACTTTCGCAGTATATTAACTTCACTCTTATCTTTACTACGCCCTTATGTTCACGAAACTCCTTCCACTACGTCCTCGTCTTTTCTGCTATGGTCATCGTCATTACATCCTTATCTTCAATCAGAGGCCATCATCACCACACACATTTATAGTATGATTGTATATATACTACTTTCAACTTACCTATTTATGGTATCAAGGATATTACGGGTACCTCAGCAACCAAAACACTACGATGATTATCGGGGCAAAAATGGCAAAATTCAGACGACATCAAGTCTTCATCTCCGAGGAGATGATGGACAATATCTATGTCCGATTCTTCCGGGATGCACCAGAATCCGATCTAAAAGATGTGTACCGATTTTGCTACCGTCTCCAGCGGGCCCGTTGGTATTACATTGAAGAGTGTGCAAAAGCCCAGCTCGACCAGAGCATGGACATCTTCTCATTTGGAGAACAACTTGTAAGTCACCCAGAGATATCTCCACCCCCTGGTGATATCCGTAGCCATATATTATACTACAAGGAGTATAAAACCCACATACCTACATATGGTGCCATAATGATCAGTGATGACCATTCCCAAGTCCTCCTAGTCCAGGAAAAAAAAGTGTAGAAAATGGGGATTTCCAAAAGGCAAAATTGAAGATGGGGAATCCCCTGAGGACTGCGCTGTACGGGAGGTCTTGGAGGAAACTGGTTACGATATTTCCGGTAAACTGGACGTAAATCATTATTTGGAAAGACAAATAGGTCCTCAACCTGTCCGGCTTTACATCATACCAGGAGTCCCTCTTGACACCAAGTTTACCCCAGACAGCAAATGGGAGATAAAAGATCTGAGGTGGTTCCCCCTTGACGAACTCCCAACTCACAAAAATGACTGGCGTTATCAAGGGCAACACGGTTCCACCAACAAGTTCTTTATGGCCCGACATTTCATTAGGGACATCCAAAACTGGGTGCAAAGGCACATCAGCAGTGAGTTTGAGAAACGTTGCCAACCAACCATGTGAGGACCGATAACCCTCGCCCGAGTGCTGTCCCTCTCCCTGATCTTTTCCCCAGCCACGACACGAATGGCCAGTGATGGGATGATTTCAAAAAGGACACCATTTTGCTTTCATTGTAAATAAAAAACAAAACACCTGTCTCTTCTCTAAACTTTCATACTTTTTAATTACCTTCATCGGAACCTTACTTTTTAGGAGAAAGATGTTCACTTTATTATTCTTATTATTCTTATTATTATAATTATCAGTAGTCTTCTTCTTCTTCTTCTTCTTCTTTGACATGATCAAAAAAGTACAGCTCTTCGAGAAACGAGGTAAAGGAATTCAGCATTTCACTGCTACAGAATGTTTTGCATCCTTGGAGATGCAGAAACATCGCAAAAAGAGAGGAATCCTGGGATTTATATGATTAAATCGATTCTTTGTGCTGACTCAGAGGGCTGAACACTGTAAGCACGTCATGTCGTGTGTGTCACCCTTGTGTTCTCTTCATCGTAACTATTAGTTATGAAATAAGGTGCGACCGGACCGTAGACTGAGCAACCTCACTAATTTCATCGCTAAGAAACAAAAATTTCCCCCCAATGATCTTTATCCTTGATATCAATACAGAAAGAGATATATATATATATATATATATATATATATATATATATATATATATATATATATATATATATATATATATATATCATGTATTCATTTATTTCTATTTCATTCATTAAACTTATTCGCTGTTTCCCGCTTATGCGAGTTAGCGTAAACAAACAGATGAAAGAATGGCCCAACCCACCCACATACACATGTATATGCCTAAACGCCCACACACGCACATATACATACCTATACATTTCAACGTATACATACATATACATATATACATATGAACGCACTCATACTTGCTGCCCCCATCCATTCTCGTCGCCACCCCGCCACACATGAAATGGCACCCCCCCCCCCCCCCCCCGCGCGAAGTAGCACCAGGAAATGACAGCAATAGCCACATTCGTTCACACTCAGTCTCTAGCTGTCATGTGTAATACACCGAAATCACAGCTCCCTTTCCATATCCAGGCCCACATAAGACTTTCCATGATTTACCCTAGACGCTTCACATGCCCTGGTTCAATCCATTGACAGCACGTCGACCCCGGTATACCACATCGTTCCAATTCACTCTACTCCTTGCACGCCTTTCACTTTCCTGTATGTTCAGGCCCCGATTGCTCAAAATCTTTTTCACTCCATCCTTCCATCCTCCAATTTGATCTCTCACTTCCCCAGTTCCCTCCACCTATGACACATATATCCTCTTTGTCAATCTTTCCTCACGCATTCTCTCCATGTGACCAACCCATTTCAATACACCCTCTTCTGCTCTCTCAACCACACTCTTTTTATTACCACACATCTCTCTTACCTTTTCATTACTTACTCGATCAAATCACCTTACACCAAATTATGTCCTCAAACATTTCATAACCAACAAATCCATCCTTTTCCGCACAACCCTATCTATAACCCACGCCTCGCAACCATATAACATTGTTGGAACCACTATTCCTTCAAACATACCCATTTTTGCTCTCCGAGATAACATTCTCGCCTTCCACACATTCTTCAACGCTCCCAGCACCTTCGCCCCTCCCTAACCCTGTGACTCACTTCTACTTCCATGGTTCCATCCGCTGCTAAATCCACTCCCAGATATCTAAAACACTTCACTTCCTCCAGTTTTTCTCCATTCAAACTTACCTCCCAATTAACTTGTCCCTCAACCACACTGAACCTAATAACCTTGCTCTTACTCACATTTACTCTTAGCTTTCTTCTTTCACACACTTCACCAAACTCAGTCACCAGCTTCTGCAGTTTCTAACCCGAATCAGCCACCAGCGCTGTATCATCAGCGAACAACTGACTCATTTCCAAGCCCTCTCATCCACAACAGACTGCATACTGTCCTCTCTCTCCAAAACTCTCGCATTTACCTCCCTAACAACCCCATCCATAAACAAATTAAACAACCATGGAGACATCACGCACCCCTGCCGCAAACCTACATTCACTGAGAACCAATCACTTTCCTTTCTTCCTACTCGTACACATGCCTTACATCCTTGATGAATACTTTTCACTGCTTCTAGGAACTTACCTCCCACATCATATACTCTTAATACCTTCCAAAAAGCATCTCTATCAACTCTATCATATGCCTTCTCCAGATCCATAAATGCTACATACAAATCCATGTTTTTCTAAGTATTTCTCACATACATTCTTCAAAGCAAACACCTGATCCACACATCCTCTACCACTTCTGAAACCACATTGCGCTTCCCAATCTGATGCTCTGTACATGCCTTTACCCTCTCAGTCAATACCCTCCCATATAATTTCCCAGGAATACTCAACAAACGTATACCTCTGTAATTTGAACACTCACTCTTATCCCCTTTGCCTTTGTACATTGGCACTATGCAAGCATTCTGCCAATCCTCAGGTACTTCACCATGAGTCATACATACACTGATTATCCTTACCAACCAGTCAACAACTCAGTCACCACCTTTTTTAATAAATTCCAAAGCAATACCATATATATATATATATATATATATATATATATATATATATATATAGATAGATAGATAGATAGATAGATATATAGATAGATAGATAGATAGATAGACAGATAGATAGATAGATAGATAATTCGAATTTCATTTTTATTCACCAAGTAAGAGTCACTCAACATGGCTTCACTTCTAAAACTCTTGCGTTGTACTATGGAGTTCCGACAGACCAGTTCTTTCTTCATCGTATGCCAAAATAGAGGTCTCTACACAACGGGATTTCCAGGTTAACATCATCGTAAGGAACACCTTGCTATAAGGGCCAATTCATCACTAAACCACTGAAAGTACAAGGGACCAAGTAAAGCCTGTATATACCACGGGATATCGTTCCTTTAGCTTAATATAGCAGGGCAGATGAGAGGGTATAGCTTATGGTAGACTGACCTATGGGTATGGCAGAGTAGTCACCATACGTTGCCCACATGCAGACGGTAGCGTAGGGCAACCAACCCAGAATGTATCCTCCGGCCACAACCATCGACATCTGGGGAGAAATTGGACATCGGTCAGTAAACTGTGGTACAAATAAGGACCCGTCAAAGCGTCAGATATGATAAAGGATTAATGAATCAACTCGAGGCTTACGTATATTATGAATTATACGAGCCAGTCTAACAAGGAATAAGCCACCAACTTTTCAGTGAACATACCAACCCAAGATATGATTAGTTCTGGTAGTATCAGAAGAAACCGTCAGGTGCTTCTTCACTGGAAGAGCATTTCAGTGTTCTAAAAACCAGTGCTGGCAATGTTGCTTTCCACTACAATAACACCATCAGTAAGGCCTCGGTAAATAGCTGGTCAGATCATGCAACAACTGGGAATGTTTACGCCGCCAAATGCAAGGCATGTAAATCTATCTCTATTGGCCAGACAGGTAAAACTGTAACGGAGAGGTGTTATTGGCACCGTCATTCAGCGCGTAGGGATGACCACAAAGATGCGATCGCTAAACATCGTCATGAAAATGATCACTCCCATAGATCTTGAAAATCCCGATATTTTATACCCTTCTGCTGATTATGCCACACGCAACGTCATTGAATCTTGATTGCTAATACTAAGCACTTTAATCTGTTCCCTGGCCATTATAAAACCCATCCTAGCATCAACGAAATCATTATGAGAGAATTGACAAAACACGAAAACATAAAAAAAAGTTGTTCAAGAGACACACCCAGGTCAACCCCCGCCACGTGACCCCCCTTAATCACTCTCCCTTACAACGGTTACTGCCAGACAAAGCGGACAGTATTTGGTCTATAAGGATTTGGTGTTGGACGACAGGAATCTAATGTGATGTTGAGATCAAATAACTTTAAGTTTTGGCACCTGATGAGGTGGATTGTCACCACGAAACATATCGTGCCACATGTTTACAAAAATTACTCCTGAAATAAAATTGTATGAACTACTGAAGTGCGATTTCACCTTCATAACTATCATGAACCAGTGTGATCATATATATATATATATATATATATATATATATATATATATATATATATATATATATATGTTATCCCTGGGGATAGGGGATTAAGAATACTTCCCACGTATTCCCTGCGTGTCGTAGAAGGCGACTAAAAGGGGAGGGAGCGGGGGGGCTGGAAATCCTCCCCTCTCGTTTTTTTTTTTTTTAATTTTCCAATAGAAGGAACAGAGGGGGCCAGGTGAGGATATTCCAAAAAAGGCCCAGTCCTCTGTTCCTAACGCTACCTCGCTAACGCGGGAAATGGCGAATAGTTTAAAAGAAAGAAAGAGATATATATATATATATATATATATATATTTGTTTATGGATGGGGTTGTTAGGGAGGTAAATGCAAGAGTCTTGGAAAGAGGGGCAAGTATGAAGTCTGTTGGGGATGAGAGTGCTTGGGAAGTGAGTCAGTTGTTGTTCGCTGATGATACAGCGCTGGTGGCGGATTCATGTGAGAAACTGCAGAAGCTGGTGACGGAGTTTGGTAAAGTGTGTGGAAGAAGAAAGTTAAGAGTAAATGTGAATAAGAGCAAGGTTATTAGGTACAGTAGGGTTGAGGGTCAAGTCAATTGGGAGGTGAGTTTGAATGGAGAAAAACTGGAGGAAGTGAAGTGTTTTAGATATCTGGGAGTGGATCTGTCAGCGGATGGAACCATGGAAGCGGAAGTGGATCATAGGGTGGGGGAGGGGGCGAAAATTTTGGGAGCCTTGAAAAATGTGTGGAAGTCGAGAACATTATCTCGGAAAGCAAAAATGGGTATGTTTGAAGGAATAGTAGTTCCAACAATGTTGTATGGTTGCGAGGCGTGGGCTATGGATAGAGTTGTGCGCAGGAGGATGGATGTGCTGGAAATGAGATGTTTGAGGACAATGTGTGGTGTGAGGTGGTTTGATCGAGTAAGTAACGTAAGGGTAAGAGAGATGTGTGGAAATAAAAAGAGCGTGGTTGAGAGAGCAGAAGAGGGTGTTTTGAAATGGTTTGGGCACATGGAGAGAATGAGTGAGGAAAGATTGACCAAGAGGATATATGTGTCGGAGGTGGAGGGAACGAGGAGAAGAGGGAGACCAAATTGGAGGTGGAAAGATGGAGTGAAAAGGATTTTGTGTGATCGGGGCCTGAACATGCAGGAGGGTGAAAGGAGGGCAAGGAATAGAGTGAATTGGAGCGATGTGGTATACAGGGGTTGACGTGCTGTCAGTGGATTGAATCAAGGCATGTGAAGCGTCCGGGGTAAACCAAGGAAAGCTGTGTAGGTATGTATATTTGCGTGTGTGGACGTGTGTATGTACATGTGTATGGGGGGGTTGGGCCATTTCTTTCGTCTGTTTCCTTGCGCTACCTCGCAAACGCGGGAGACAGCGACAAAGTATAGAAAAAAAAAATAATAAAAAAAAAAATATATATATATATATATATATATATATATATATATATATATATATATATATATATATATATATATATATATATATATATATATATATACCCCTTTTAGAAATTCAAATGCAAGGAGAGGGGGTTTCCAGCCCGCCGCTCCCGCCCCCTTCAGTCGCCTTCTACGACACAAGGGGGGAATACGTGGGAAGTATTCTTTCTCCCCTGTCCCCATGGAAAGTTCTGTGGGGCCTGGATGTGGAAAGGGAGCTGTGGTTTCGGTGCATTACACATGACAGCTAGAGACTGAGTGTGAACGAATGTGGCCTTTGTTGTCTTTCCCTAGCGCTACCTCGCGCACATGCGGGGGAGGGGGTTGTTATTTCATGTGTGGCGGGGTGGCGACAGGACTGGATGAAGACAGCAAGTATGAATATGTACATGTGTATATATGTATATATCTTTGTATGTATATGTATGTATAAGTTGAAATGTATATGTATGTGCATGTGCGTGTGTGCGCGTTTATGTATACACATGTGTATTTGGGTGGGTTGGCCATTCTTTCGTCTGTTTCCTTGCGCTACCTCGCAAACGCGGGAGACAGCGACTAAGTATAATAGATAAGATGATATATATATATATATATATATATATATATATATATATATAGAGAGAGAGAGAGAGAGAGAGAGAGAGAGAGAGAGAGAGAGAGAGAGAGAGAGAGAGAGAGCGTGAATGGAATGGCCTTGATTAAGGCCTCAGTTGCCCGCGTCGTCTCAGATAAAACTTTAAAATAAAATTCTCAGCTGCAGCAGATGTAGGTACTGGTGACCTGACAATGACACGCGTCATGAAATAAACATAGTTTCTCCATCTGACCCGGAGATAAAAGCTTGTCATGACTTTTGCGTGACGATGGTATATATATATACGACAGGTCAATACATCAATCTATGTGGAGTGTAAGTCTGCACCATTTTTAATGGATAAATCGGTGACCCAAGTTTTATTACGTGTGGAATACGTTCTGAAATAATGTTCAACAAAACTTCATTGTCTTTGTTGCTGTTTACCTTAGATCATATCAGTATCGTTTTCAAATCATTTGATCGTACACATTAAAACTCACACGTGTGTGATTATTTTGACTGATGGATTGGTGATGTTTAGTACCTAAAGGTCATAGCAGGTCAAAGGTCGGACGTGCAGAAGCGTCATGGAGGGTAAGTGAAGTTTGCCTAACACAACTTGTTCCTTATACCGTAACCTGACCACAAGGGAGGTGAGGGGCGGGAAAGGCTCTCCTCTCAGTGTAACCCGAACTGTATTTGGTGGTTCAGATGTGAGGGATTAGCTAGGTATTTCTTCCTCTGTTGTTCTGGAGATAGAGGGGTCTCGTCTGTCTCGCGGCAGACCTACACACACCCTAGTCTGATGCTTGTATATGAATGTATAATATAACATACAAACCTCCAACAGCTAGGATCGAACCCAGGACCACTGTGCAACAGGCGGGAGCGCTACCGCTAGCCTGTGATCGCCCCTAAAAGGCATATGACTATTCGAATACTATGTGCTCGAATACTCTTCGTCTCACGTTGGTGAGCAACGGGGTCTACACCGGTCATTTCCCATCAGGGTATTCGAGTACATAGTATTCGAATAGTCATTTCCCTATTAGGGGCGGTCATAGCCAAGCGATAGCGCTCCCGCCTGTTGCACAGGGGTCCCGAGTTCGATCCTGGCTGTTGGAGGTTTGTATGCTCTATGAAGGTGCGCATTCATATGCACTTTGTTCGTGTATATATATATATATATCTTTCTTTTCTTTCTTTCATACTATTCTCCATTTCCCGCGTTAGCGAGGTAGCGTTAAGAACAGAGGACTGGACCTTTGAGGGAATATCCTCACCTGGCCCCCTTCTATGTTCCTTCTTTTGAAAAATTGAAAAAAAAAAAAAGAGAGGGGAGGATTATAGAGGTATACATATGCTACAGAGGATGGTCTCTCTCTCTCTCTCTCTCTCTCTCTCTCTCTCTCTCTCTCTCTCTCTCTCTCTCTCTCTCTCTCTCTCTCTCTCTCTCTCTCTCTCTCTCTTTCTCTCTCTCAGGTGATCTACACGAAAGCTCACCCTGCAGGTCTTGAGAGCGTCCGACCTTGGCATACATGTTAGATATACTGTTTACCAGACCATTACACTCAAGGTAGAAATAAGGTAGATAAGATATTTCAGTGACACCTACATCTGCCATTTTGGGGGTTAAGTTCCTACCATGACCGACCCCAAACTGCTCAGTACAGAGTGGCGACAAACGATGAAGTATTGACGCACTGGCCACAACATGTTGACGCAATGTTTGACTATTGACTTTCCTTCGAGACGTGGGGCCCGGATCGGATGCTTCGGCTACTCTCCAACCTTTTATCATGAAGATGTGTGTTATCTTTGGGCAAGCTGGAGCAGCTGAGACGGTGAGGTAACTGGCTAGCGCCTAGTCTTTAGGTCAAAGTCAAATACGCCAAGCAACTCACAAGACCTTTTTAAAGTCCGGAAATTTCAATGTTATGATGTTACTGCGACTTTCCCAGTATGTATGACATCATGCATGACAGGTGTGTAGTCCGGCATGACGTCATGGACAGGTGTGAAGACGTCACTACTTTACAGTAACTTCAAGACTGAGGACGTCATTGTGCATGACAGGTGTGTTTTCCGGCATGACGTCATGAACAGGTGTGAAGACGTCACTACTTTACAGTGGCCTCAGGACTGAGGACGTCATTGCCGCTCGGTTTATTACGAAGCTGGTGGAAGGCGAGCAACGTTACGATATCCTCTTAGTTACGTTAACCTTCGTTGATTCTCGACTTCCCGAAGTGACCCAGATTGGTCCAGCTCGCGTACCGGACGCTACGTGTTGTGTCAACACACACACGTTCGGACATCTAGAGAAATATTGCCATCGTTTTCTCTGGACTTGGGAAGCAAGGGCGCGAGGAACACGTCGCTGACATCTGTCCATCTGTGACGCTAACTACCAATGCTCGAAATAGGAGTGTCCCAATTCAAGTTTGGAAGCAGAGTCTGTGGGGGTAAGGTAATGAATGGCATACATCGAGGCGAGGAAGAGAGAGTTAAGGTGAGACATATGAACCTCCCAAACCCAATAAATCCTACAGTATGTACCGTTGATGCTCAGACGTCATGTCCTGTCAGAATACGACCTGCAGAGGATCATCGCCTGAGCTCAGACAGGTTACGAGCCTCCCAGAGACACCCACGCTGACGCCACACACCTGGAGTCTGTTGCTAAGCCATCACCCACGCGTAGAAGATGAGGGAAGATAAGATAAATCTTATCAAACTCACAAAGAGAAACTGTGTTACACGTCCTTGTGCCTGTGGTGCTGACGAGGTGGAACTATCCTACGAGGTGTTCTCTGTAGAGTCACGTGACCAGGGGAAGATCCAATTCCCCTGGGGACTCGCACAAGTCTTGGAAAAAAAGGACTCAAATAGCTGTCCCGTTCAACAGCTCGTAAACCAACTCCTTCATTGTCATTGATAGGAATTGTAGAAGTCTAAGACATAAGTAAGGGTTAAGCAAGTTCATCGATGTTGCTTACGTTGGTATAGACCATCCGCATTTCTTCTGCAGGAGACCAGTCTATAAGGCATAGTCAAAGCCTGTGCCGTCCTAGATAGCTGCCATCCTCATAGAAGAGAGGAAGGGCAGGAGAGATAACTATTTTTGTGGATCAAAGCTTATCCCTTACAGCAATTACTTTGAATTCTGCTCTCAAAGCCGTCGTATATTGAATGAATTCAATAACATATACCCAGCCATCACTCAGTTTACTGTCCTGCCTCCATAGCGCTTGATGCTACGAGTTAAAATTGCTTCATCACCAAATGCCTCGTAAAGTGTTAATTTGGAGGGAGTTCAACACTCATAATCATGAGTGGTGAAACATCCAGGCAAACCCTCGATTAGAACAGATAGTAAATTCTATCGTCAAGCCAAATAAATCTCTTTTGCATGATGGTAGAAATCATGTTGACGATCGGATTGAACACAGCCAAGGATATATCTCTGTTACTCCCACATATGTAATATCACTTCGGGAAAGCTAGACGATTCCTTGGGAAGTGACTATTTCTTAGTCTTTCTAACTCATGCTACATCTGCACCGAAACATCACCACCAGAATTTCATTATACGAAAGTAGATTGTGTGTCTTGTGCTAAAATGTCGTTGTAGTCATGTAAGAAAATGACATCAGCACAAAGATACATAATGTTATAACATTAATCATGATGGCTGCAGAAATCTCTATACATAAGACCTCCACAATTCCCAAAATATATAGGGTTCCTTTGTGGACACTAGGTTGCCATAATGCACTGCACGAACACAAAAGCAGTTGCGGAAGTTTCGATCGACAAAGAGCTTGTAAATAGAAAGGTCTTAAACAATAATAATAATAATGATAATAATAATACGAACAAAACAAAACAAAAATATCTGGAGTAACTATGTATCAAAAATAAACAAATAAGGCAACGCCTATCAGTCAGGACTGGTCTACAATAAACAAATTCTCGAGCAAATATACGAGACAAAAACCACTCCATCAGTCAGCAGTAAACAAACCATCGACAACACAGCGGACATGGCCAGCGCAGTCATCAGAAAATCCTCAGAAGTTTGTAGCCAGCCAAGACGAGATAAATGCAACTGGTTCTGCCACAACAGATGAAAATCAAGATTCACGACGAATGAATTACATCTTGCCCCAAAATCTTGTACGGGGTCTAAGCCAAAACCCAGAGGGATAACTTACAAGATGATTCAGGATCTTGATCGGGTCAAACTGACTATGTTGTTTCCAGTGTACAAGATGGATCGGACGTTTCTTACTTTCCCAAACTCATGGCACTTTTTTCACGTCATCCCGATCCTAAATGGTTCTGGATGTGTTACGAATATCAATTCGTTTTTACCTATCTCGGGTGACCTGCTTTATTTTCAGTGTTATAGAGAGAATGATCAACGAGACTTTTTCTTTGTGTTTTAGAATACGAATTATGATCAACAGATGAAACTTTTCAATAGGAGTTTCGATACGTATAGAAAAATCCTGCAACATCACACGACGAAGCGAAATATCAATGGTTTAAAAGGCTGTTCGTGCGCTGTCATTAAGAATTTTCTGAAAGATAAAACATATGTTGTCAACATTGCGTCACCTAACGTAAAATCTCGGATACTTTCGACCAAGACAATGGGGTTCCGCAAGGCAGTGTTGTGAACTCGATATCATATATTACTATGATTAATGATAGTCGGTCTCCAGCTTCCATTCATCGATATATTAAATGCTCACTGTGTGATGGTGCTGGTGGTGGATGATATGGCCCGATGCACAATTATCGGGCGAGAGAATTCAAGCTGAGCATGACCCGGCCAACAGTGAGGATTTTTAGGTGTTTACCAGCTAGAGGTATAGCAGTTGTTTACCAGCTAGAGGTATAGCAGTTGTTTACCAGCTAGAGGTATAGCAGTTGTTTACCAGCTAGAGGTATAGCAGTTGTTTACCAGCTAGAGGTATAGCAGTTGTTTACCAGCTAGAGGTATAGCAGTTGTTTACCAGCTAGAGGTATAGCAGTTGTTTACCAGCTAGAGGTATAGCAGTTGTTTACCAGCTAGAGATATAGCAGTTGTTTACCAGCTAGAGGTATAGGAGTTGTTTACCAGCTAGAGGTATAGCAGTTGTTAACCAGCTAGAGGTATAGCAGTTGTTTACCAGCTAGAGGTATAGCAGTTGTTTACCAGCTAGAGGTATAGCAGTTGTTTACCAGCTAGAGGTATAGCAGTTGTTTACCAGCTAGAGGTATAGCAGTTGTTTACCAGCTAGAGATATAGCAGTTGTTTACCAGCTAGAGGTATAGGAGTTGTTTACCAGCTAGAGGTATAGCAGTTGTTAACCAGCTAGAAGTATAGCAGTTGTTTTTGCCCAGAAATGAAAATGATTCCGAACTTTTAATTAACGACAGACAGCATCTTAACCTCTCTTCGTGATATTGTAGAACCATTAGTTCTAAAATTTGACTACAGACTAAACTGGAAAATTTGAATTGATCAGCCAAATGTTGATTATAACAAAAGTTCTTGAACCTCCTTCTAGTTCTTACTGGAGGCCAATAGGAAATCCTGTTTCATGGCATAAAAGTCTATGATTAGATTAAAGTTGGCTTATGGCTCACAGGTGTATGCTTCGGCAAGTACACGTACGCTGCGGAGGTTGAATGTGATTCAGATTTCCTTCTTTTATCTACGTTGGAGGCCCCAGTCACAGACATGAGTCCACATCAAGGCCGGACCTTCACTGAAATATAGAGAGGATTATGAAAGGGAAAAAGAGGAGATACGGAAAAGCATTTATGACATTTGGAGGAGGTAAAGTAAACTGCTCTTTGATACTGTGCCAGGTCATGGTTATTGGCAATGATACGATGGGTAGGGAAGACTGCAAACTCTCTTGAAACCGAAGCGAATGGACGCATTTACTCTCCACCCCCGGCTTGAGTTCTGGCGTTGAAATTTGGTATTCTGGCCGCCAGGGGGAAAACATTCCTCCCGCCTTTCACCTCGTTCAACTGGATGAACAACTCTTGAACAGATGCGTCATGACCCTCCTCTCGCCTCGTTCAACTGGATAAACAACTCTTGAACAGATGCGTCATGACCCGCCACTCGCCTCGTTCAACTGGATGAACAACTCTTGAACAGAGGCGTCATGACCCTAGTCTTGAAAATTCTCTTCTTCAGCGAGAACTCTGGTCTCACTGAGAATGGACACTCTGGTTAACAACAAGATGGTCTTTTGGAAGCGCTTAAGAGTACGTGATGACACGACCTAGATTTTCAAATCTCGAAAGCTGATGCGCCGGAAATTGAAGTACTCCAACGCCTTCGAGTTACTCAGTCATTTACTGGTTATATGACCATATCAACACAGAGGAATATCTGGGTACAAGCGTTTGGTCGACCGTGTGCTGATTCTAATAGCCAACCCTACAGGCATTTTTTTTAAGAATAGCTTTTTCAATAAATCTTGACAACTGAGCTATTGAGAGCCATTTGTCTACACGCAATCTTCCGGTGGATGTGGTTTTGAGGCAGTGTGACATTAGCGTACCTTACCTATGCGAGGTGTGGCAACTGGAAACATGTGGTATAGCTTGATAAAGTTTGGAGAAACGAATTTCTGTTTCAACATAGTTTCATTTTTTTCATTTTTATTTTTTTTTTTTTGTCTTTCTCGTGAACTACCAAGTTTTATGTTCCATTGTATGACTCATCCTAAAATTTCAGTGAACAACTGAGGAAAATAATATTTGCAGTCGTGCTTGGTAGCAGTTCGGAACATGTGCCGCTCGTTTATTAGGTATGGCTAGTAAAACGATGCGAGGTTTACCGTAGTGTATGTAAGGACGCTTGTGAACCTGCCTGAGTCACAGCCACGTATAGAGGAACACAATGGATTCACTGTAAGCAAGTTAACACTTCCTCGTCAAGGTATTCTGTTGACATCACCATCGAAGAAGCAAAGTGGTCGACGTGTATGATCCCAAGATGACATTGTAGGTTGAGAAAGAATCACTCAGCATACTACATACAGCAGGTACGTGACGAGACATACTGGAGGCACGTGTTACCAGGCTGCACCAAACATGCCAGATATAGACAGCCAAATATGTGATTTGCCACAGAGACGTGTGGTCTAACCCAGCGGTGTGCTACGAGTACTTACCCTAACGAGTTTGATATGTGGTTGCCACAGAGACGTGTGGTCTAAGCCCACCGATGTGCTAAGAGTACTTACCCTAACGAGTTTGTTGTGTAGCCTGAGGGAGCGCTGCGTCCGTCGGATGGAGCCGAGGTGAGGCACGAGGCCCCCACACCTCCTCCCCTTCCACTCGCTTCTCTCCGCCGTCGAGGCGGCCGACGCTCGGTCGCCGGCGATGCGACTCATCTCCCGCTGGTACTCGCGAGCCTTCGCCACGATCAGCGAGTAGCAGGTCACCACCACACCTGCAAGACAGCCAGTCATCATCCAGTTTATATATATATATTTTTTTTTCTTTCTTTCAAACTATTCGACATATATATTTATTACACTGTCGCTTTCTAACGCGTTAGCGAGGTAGCGCAAGGAAACAGACGAAAGAATGGCCCAACCCACCCACATACACATGTATATACATATACGTCCACACACGCACATATACATACCTATACATTTCAACGTGTATACATGCATATACATACACAGAACATATACATATATGCAAATGTACAAATCCACACTTACTGCCTTCATCCATTTCCGTCGCCATCCCGCCACGCATGAAAGGGCATCCCCCCCCCCCCCCCATCCTTTTTCACTCCATCCTTCCACCTCCAATTTGGTCTCCCACCTCTCCTCCTTCCCTCTACCTCTGACACATATATCCTCTTTGTCAATCTTTCCTCACTCATTCTTTCCATGAGAACCAAACCATTTCAACACACCCTCTTCTGCTCTCTCAACCACAGTTATTGACGTTAGGTACTGATGTGGGTATGATGCTACCCAGGGTTTCTTTTTTCCAGAAGCTCCTGCATCTCAAGCATGCGCTACTTCCAGTATCGGGGTTATTATACTCCCAAATGAGCTTGCTTCATCGTCGGATAAAGAGAGTTGTGTATAAGCCTGAGTCAGTGGTTATGAAAATGAGAGTTAATGGCTTTAATAAACAATTATGGTGAATGACGAAAAAAAAAAAAAAGATGCTAAACATGATAGATTTCATCAAGCACCGAGCCCTCTGGCCTCTGTCGAGGGTTCACTTGGAGATCAGTGCGCGGCAAAAGGTAAATTTTCCAAAGATCTTTTCAAGGCTTCTCAGAAGGATGCAGGCCATTTCATGAATCTCTGTGATGACGCTGACTACCATGTATTGTGTACTAGTGTGTGCAGATATGTAGTGTGTAGTGTCTTTGAAAAGATGAAGTTATATGGCTTTAAAATTTATCTTTAGTTAAAAAAATAGAAAGAGAACATTCATAGAAAGAAATCATTCACCCCTCTCACTGACGGGTGCTGAAGATTCACCTGGAGAAAAATGGGAAATTTCCAGAGATCTTAAAAGTCTTTCAAGGGGCGACAACCATTCGATCAAGTATGTTGATATCCCTGACGAAATTCCTTTCTGCATAGTGGCCGAGCAGAAGCAGGATATAACCCACTGTCCTTGATACACGTCTCTGCAGAATGGTCATCATTTGGGTCATTATATTTTGGATTAAGTCCTCCAGGTAGTGAAGGCTCTTCATAATTCTTCTCAGCACATATATATATATATATATATATATATATATATATATATATATATATATATATATATATATATATATATATATATATATATATACGCCTTCTTGCCGTGTCTCATTACCAAGTATATGACGAAGAAGTAGCCAAACACAAGAAATTGGCACAACGGAGGTATCACCTTCGTGAGAACTCTGTATACTATTGTAAATGCCAGTTGGACAACGTCGCCTACCAGTTCTTTTACTGCAAATCCCTGCGTAAACACACCACTGGGTTTTTCTTTCTCCACATTTAACACATGGAGGGGCTAGTGGATGGCTCCAAGAACCACGAGACATGCACGCAGCAGATCCATCGCACCCTCGACCAGTATAAGCATAAAAAATACCAACACTTATCTAGCACACCCGAGTAGAAGATTTTCTTACCCAGTTTACCCCCAAGCTCGGTAAAGGAGGAGAGTGTTGTCCGAATTCTGGCCACAGCCTGGTAACACCTATGGAGAAAACAGCCGATAGGTATGCACACGCACATGAGAACTATCATCACTATGTGCTGGATGTCAATGGCTCCTTCGGCCTCACGCAGCAGAAGTCTAGTGCCCTGAAGCAGTACCCTCACAATCTGGTCGGTACTTATGAGCAGTGTTTGCCAAGTCGGGATCCGAAAGGCTCCTTGGACAAGCATACAAATACGGAGGGTACAATTAAACAGCAGAGTGAACACTGAGGCAGCGCAGGCTTTCTTTTGCCGCGCCTTAGACATGAGTGTTTGATACCGGAAGAAAATGAGGACCAAGACTGGCAAAGACAAGGCACCAGCCAGCATCAGCAGCCCTGGAACTGCGGGAGAAATCGAATTTATTATCAGAACTCGTTCCTGTAACTGACGCACCTTGTGACCTCATGCACCTATATGTCATAAGGGACTCGACGAAGGGGAGGTATTTCGCCACAGTGCTCGGTACGTTATATTGCGACAGTCCTCCGCAAGTACAGTACTGGGATCATACCTGACTTCAGAGTCCATGAGAGAGGCACTTCTCAGTCAATGCAACGCTTTGCCTCACATAGTACCCAAGTGTGGTCAGAACAAACACAACTCCAACAAAAAGCACCGACTTGAGTTTTGGGGATATCCTGAGACACCGCTTCGTTTTGGTCTCATTGAATTATAAGAGGTAACTGAGCAAGGATTCTAACAACGATATTCCAGTTAGAAATTTAGTCACAAATTTTCAGATCTACACTAAATGTGAGATCTTTTTCAAAAGTTATCTGTAGCGAAGATACAAATGCAATTCTGGAGATGAGTGACGTCCATCTGTATAGTAGTGTCTGTGTGTAGTCCAGATCATGATGTGTCATGAGACCATTGCTGTGAGAGAGTAAATGAACGGGAGGAATACCTTCACATACATAAGGAGAATCTAGTCAAGGAACTCACCTTAACTTTAGGAAGATAATTGGGAGGTTTGCCATACATGTATCCTCTTTGTCAAGCTCTCCTTACTCATTCCTACCATATGTCCAAAGCATTTAAAGGCACCCTCTGCAGCTTTCTCAATCTCACATACTTTTATTACCAAAGATCTCTCTTATCGTCTAATTAGCTACACCATCAAAACACCTCAAACCATGTATAATACCCTCTTCTTCCACGTATTTGCAGTCCAGAGTTTATTGATAATGAGTTTGAGAAGATATATTCTATTGGATCTAAGTTAAAGTACCCTAGAACTTTCATTGATAAATCCCTTAAGTTAGCAAAGAAATCATTTTATAGAGCTGAGCCTAAACCTCCCATTGACACCAAGAATCTTTTAGTTCTCCCTTTTAATAATAACTTCACTTTGCTTCCCATGTTGCTTAAATCCTTTAATGTAAATGTTGCCTTTAGCAACAATAATACTATAAAGAATATCTTAATCAGGAATTCACCAGAAAATTCTCTTGGTTGCATCTATAAAGTTCCTTGTGGAAACTGTGATAAATTTTATGTTGGTCAGACTGGTAAGGATCTTTCTGTTAGACTTAAGCAACATAAATATAGTATAAGAACGGGACAAGAATCAAATGCCTTGTTTAATCATGTTAAAAACTATGATCATTGTATTGACTGGAGTAACGCCATCTCAGTTGTTAACTCTAACTCTATTACCAAGAGAAATATCATTGAATCTTCTATTATTAAATACACAAAGAATTATAATCTTAATATTAGTGATGGTCTGTACAAATTAGATAACTTTATTGTTGATAAGATTTGTAAGATGATAAGTTTATGAACGCTCGTTGTATGTTTTGGACAATCACACGTTTACCAAATGGCGTCCTAGCTTCGTCTCTTCGATGTATATCAACTGACTGTTATATTCCTCTCTTGTGTCTCCCCTGATGATGTGATTATTACACGAAAGTGCGCTTGGGAACTTTTCGTGTCTCATTTTCCCCGTGGACTCATAGGAATATCTTGATCACGCGCAAAATTGTGATCCTTTCCTTTTTTTTTTCAATTTTCCAAAAGAAGGAACAGAGAATTGGGCCAGGTGAGGGTATTCCCTCAAAGGCCCAGTCCTCTGTTCTTAACGCTACCTCGCTAATGCGGGAAATAGCGAATAGTTTGAAAGAAGAAAAGAAAAGATATATATATATATATATATATATATATATATATATATATATATATATATATATATATATATATATATATATATATATATATATATCCCTGGGGATAGGGGACAAAGAATACTTCCCACGTATTCCCTGCGTGTCGTAAAAGGCGACTAAAAGGGGAGGGAGCGGGGAGCTGGAAATCCTCCCCTCTCGTTTTTTTTTTTAATTTTCCAAAAGAAGGAACAGAGAATTGGGCCAGGTGAGGGTATTCCCTCAAGGCCCAGTCCTCTGTTCTTAACGCTACCTCGCTAATGCGGGAAATGGCGAATAGTTTGAAAGAAAGATATATATATATATATATATATATATATATATATATATATATATATATATATATATATATATATATATATATATATATATATATATATATTTTTTTTTTTTTTTTTTTTTTCAAACTATTCGCCATATATATATATATATATATATATATATATATATATATATATATATATATATATATATATATATATATATATATATATATATACGCACATACGCGTATATATGTATATATCCATATACATACATACATACATACACACATATACATATACATACACATACATATACATATATAAACATGTCAATATACTTGCTCGCTTTTATACATTCTCAGCAGTACCCCGCCCTACAAGAAACAGCATCGCCTCCCGTTGCGTCAGCGACGTGACTCCAAGAAACAGACAAAGAAAGGCCACATCCGCTCACGCACATACACGAGCTGTCATGTGCAGCGACCGAAACCACAGCTCTCTATCCACATCCAGGCCCAACAGACCTTTCCATGGTTTGCCCCGGACGTTTTACATGCCCTGGTTCAGTCCACTGACGGGACGGAGACCCCAGTGTACCCATTGCATTTAATTCTGTGCACGCCTTTCACCCTCCTGCATGTTCAGCCCTCGATTAAAAAGGTTAGTGAGTGGTGGGACGAAGCAAAGTTCCCAGTGAAAGAGATAAGAGAGGCGTTTAAGCGGTACTTACAATGAAGGAGTTGAATTGATTCGGAGATGTATAAGAGAAAGCGGCAGGAGGTCAAAATGAAGGTCCAGGGGTTGAAAAAGAGGGCAAATGAGAGTTGTGATGAGCGAACATCATGAAACTTTAAGAACAAGATGAAGTGAAGAGGATACGGACTGAGTATTTTGAAGGACTGCTAAATGTGTTTAGTGACAGAGTAGCAGATCTAGGGTGTTCTGGTCGAGGTGGTATATAAAATGAGAGAGTCAGGGAGTGCGGTATGGTAAAGGTAGAAGAGGTGGTGAAAGCCTTGCGGAATATGAAATGCGGCAAGGCGGCGGGAATGGATGGTATTGCAGCTGACTTTATTAAGGGGGTGACGGTGCTGACGATTAGTTGGTAAGGATTTTCAGTGTATGTACGGATAATGGTCAGTTGCTTAAGAATTGGTGGAATGCATGTATCAGGTTGCCATCGTAAAAAAGGCAAGGGGGATGAAGATGAGTGCTCATACTACAAAGATATAATTTGTTGAATATACCTAGTAAGTTCTAAGGGAAGGTATTGATGAAGAGGGTGAAGGCATGTATAGAGCATCAGATAGGGGAGGAGCAGTGTGGTTTCAGAAGTGGTGGATCAGGGTTTGCTTTGAAGGATGTATGTGAGAAATACTTAGAAAAACAGATGGATTTGTATGTGGAGTTTATGGATCTGAAGAAGGCATATGACAGGGTTGATAGAGATGTTTTGTGGCAGGTCTTAGGAATATACGGTGTGGGTAGAAAGTTGCTTGAGGCAGTGAAAAGTTTTCATCAAGGGTAAAAGGCTTGTGTAAGAGTTGAGAGAGAGAGAGAGAGAGAGAGAGAGAGAGAGAGAGAGAGAGAGAGAGAGAGAGAGAGAGAGAGAGAGAGAGAGAGAGGAGAGAGAGAGGAGAGAGAGGAGAGAGAGAGGAGAGAGAGAGAGAGGAGAGAGAGGAGAGAGAGGAGAGAGAGAGAGAGAGAGAGAGAGAGAGAGAGAGAGAGAGAGAGAGAGAGAGAGAGAGAGAGAGAGAGAGAGAGGAGAGAGAGAGAGAGAGAGAGAGAGAGAGAGAGAGAGAGAGAGAGAGAGAGAGAGAGAGAGAGAGAGAGAGAGAGAGAGAGAGGTAGGTAGGTAGGTTCCAGGCGAAGGTCTGTCTGCTGCAGGAGTGTGTGATGTTATCATGATTATTTAGTGTGTTTATGGATCGGGTGGTGAGGGAGACTAATGTGTGACTCTTGGAAGAAGAGGCGAGTATACAGTCTGTGGGGGATGAGAGGTCCTGGGGAGTGAGTCACTTGTTGTTTGCTAATGCTATAGCACTGTTAGCTGATTCGAGAGAAAAACTACAGAACTTGGAGACTGAGTTTGGAAGAGTGTGTGAAAAGAGAAAGCTGAGAGGAAATGTGATTAAGAGAAAGGTTATTAGGTTCATCAGGGATGAGGGACAGGTTAGTTGGGGTGCGAGTTTGAATGGAGAAAAATTGAAGGAAGTGAAGTGTTTTAGATACCTGGGGGTGGACATGGTAGCAAATGGAACAATGGAAGCTGAAGTAGTCATAGGGTAGGAAAGGGGGCGAAGGTTCTGGGAGCGCTGAGGAATGTGTGGAAAGAGAGAACGTTATCTAGAATTGCAGAAATGGGTATGTTTATAGGAATAGTAGTCCCACCAATATTATATGTATGCGAATCATGAGATATAGCTAAAGCTTTGCGAAGGTAAAGAGAACCACAATATATACCACCTGCCACTGGGTGGTGTGCTAGCAAATGAATTAAGTAGCAGGTGAAGGGATTAAGGGCACAGGTCACCCTCCCAAGTCACAAACTCAGTTTAACCAATGTTCTTAGAAAACTTATTTACAATTCTTTCACCTATGAAGTTATTTACAATTCTTTCACCTACGAAGTTATCTAATCTATAAAAGCCAACATTTTTATTGATGTTTATATATCTGCTATGTTTGATAAGAGACGATTCAACAATGTTTCTATCCATTTCTGAATCATTGTTTGTGACAACACAGCTCCAATCATTTTCATGACCAAAGTCTTTGAGATTGAGAAATAGTGCATTAGATTCTTGAACATATCTAAGATCATTTCTACGTTGTTCAATCCTGATATTAAGAACCTTACCAGTTTGACCAATGCAAAACTGATCAGGCTCTTTACAGGGAACATTGCACACACAACCCTGATGAGAAGTTACAAAGTCTCTGATAAGGCAGTCTCTAACTGTATCATTATTGCTGAAGACTTTAACAAAATTATGAAATTTTCAACAAAACAGGAATAATAAGTTCTCACAATAGGGTAATACTAACAAGTTTTTGTTCACAAATGGTTCTTTAAGTTGACCATTGTAAAAAGACTTTCTATCAGAATTACAAGCTGAATTATAACCAGTGTCCTGGATATTGCAGAGTTCATCATCAATGAATTCTAGATGAAATATGCGAAGTGCTCTAAGAAACATTGATGAAAACAGAGAACGTTTCATTTTATTGGAATGAGTAAAGTAGTGGTGAATATATGAAGACATCTGTGAGTTTACAATATATGCTATATTTTAGGTTATCTTCACCCCTGTGAGTATAACATCCTGAGACTGCCAGTGAGTCATCTGTCTCAGTTTCAAAAGTCACCATTACTGAAGTGTTTGGTCAACTCAAGATTCTTGACCATTGTGAAGTATGGATTGAGGTCCTCTACCCTCTGGCCTTCTTTAGATATCTTTCGTTTCTGCCTTCTGGCCATATTCTTTGTTTCTGTCTCTTTCTCTTGCTTAAATTCCTCCAGTCTTATAAGTTTCTTGGCCAGCCACATTGCCTCCTGGTAGCTGAACTCCAAACGGAATCTCATCCCTACTGGTCGTTCCCTATTCTCTACCAACCCTCACAGTCCTTTCCCTCACAAACTGCATTAGGCACGAATATAGCCTTTGATAATCAACTGATCAGTGTTTCTTCCTTCTCATCTCTTTCCTCCTTGGCTGGAACATGGTCTTCTTCCAGTCCAAAATCACCAAAGATGTACGTCTCTCAGCCTCCAGCTTCATCAGCGTTCTCAAGTTTGGTGGGGGCCATCCACTTGCAAGCTAATTCTTGCAAGGGTTAATCAACATCCATGTTTCTGTCATCTAATATCTTCATTACTGCCAGTACGAACTGCTTCTGAATATTCTGCATTGATACCTCCACACAACAAGCCAAGTAATCCCCTCAATGATCTTTCTCTAACAGTGCATTGTCTTCTCCTTCCAGATTCCCTTATTTTCTTTTTCCCAGATGACTATTACAATGTGCGCAGGTCTGTGTTGCACTGCATCAGTAATTACGTTGTGTTTCTGTTCATCAGGCCCAGAATTTAACCCTGTTCCTATCCATCTATCATCAGTATTCTCCTGTCTCTCTGTATTATTGATATTTTCTAATGCTGACATGTTTTAAGACATAAAGAGAGTATTTACTTATGTTGATCTGTCTCAAGGACATAAAAAGAAGACCCTTCTTATATTTCTATCCTATCTTTTCCATCGGTGTGATTACTTTCTTGTGGTTACATTCCATTTGAATCCCCTCATGTAATTCAATGTTTTTTTTTTTATAACGCCAACGATCATATTTCTCAGTTCCTTAGTTTCCTTCTTCCATCTGATGACAATTTTCATGATCGGTCTCTTGATTTTTCTCTCCACTTCTGATTCGGTTTGTGACCTACAATAATGTTCTAGACTTGTGGTTCTAGAATATCTATCTTTTAGTTGGTCTCTGATCTGTCCTTCATTCAGTGGGAAGCCTTCACACTAACCCCTCATCCATCTTCCTCTTAACAGACCCAGGTGCAACGACGTGATCGTAATATTTTATCATCCCTGACTGATATAAGATTCTGGCCTAACTTGACTCTAGCCTTATACTAAATTGGTTCTTAGTTTATAGTCTCATCCCAAAGATGATGAATATCTTCACCCGACAACTTGCAATAACTATGTTCACCTGTGAAAACTATTAAGTGTTCAGACCTAAGACTATGAACTAAAGAAACAAAGAATTTAACCTATTAACTGCTCAGACCTAAGACTATGACCTAAAGAAGCAAAGAACTTAATCTACCAGGTGTTCAGAACCTAAGACTATGAACTAAAGAAACAAAGAATTTAATCTACCAGGTGTTCAGACCTAAGACTATGAACTAAAGAAACAAAGAATTTAATCTACCAGGTGTTCAGAACCTAAGACTATGAACTAAAGGAACAAAGAATTTAATCTACCAGATGTTCAGACCTAAGACTATGAACTAAAGAGACAAATCTAACCAAAAAAATGTCAAGACTGCCAATCAGACATGTCATGTAGAAGATTTTCCTATTAGTTATAAGGTCAGTTTTAAAGTCCCTTTTGCACTCAGATATACATGGATTCCTATACCATAAACATTTATATCAATTCAGTCACAGTCTTTTACATCATCTTGCAAATGCATCTTTTTCTTTACTTATCTTACCACCAAAAAATCTATGATCCTCTCTCTCGCAACAAGTATATCATTCACTCTTCACGTTTTTGACAGTGAAATGACACACTAAAGAAATATACTTACGTTTCTCTCTGGACTCTCCCGTCTTCCATGGCTTTACTGTAAGCCTCATGAAGGTATAATCTGTCTAAATATTGCCCGATAAGCGACAGTGGCTCGGCTGCTCCAGGCAATGGTTGATGCTCGTAGTGATCAGTCAGACCAGACCTGCCTCAGGGTGTAGCCATAGCATTAGGCTGACGTAGACACAGAGGCATTCTCGAGTTAATCATGCTAAGTGGTAATCAAGAGTGAAGTGGTAACCTTTAATCATCCCTTGTCAGGAGTTACATGACAACTCCAGATGATCTATTGTAAAAGACACGAAAGTTACTTTTATTCGTAATAGATATTTCTATAAGCAGCAAAAGCTTTTATTATGGATCATCTCTCCTGTTTTGAGGCAACAGCTGAGCAAACCAAATGTAGTTCAAAGGCTTTCCAACACTGACACTCAGACCACAGGACAAAATCAATTGGAAATCAGGTCCACGACACCACAGGATCCCGACATACCCACACACACACACACCACTTTGAGGGATAGCTCTCAAACATGTAAGCAAGCCACTCTGTACGTACTGGGTCAGTGAATCGAGGTTGTAGGATCTGTCTATCAGCATATTGGGTTTCCACAGATGAAGTTGACACTTGGTTGCCATCTAGATTCAATACGCACTTTTCCTCTGGATGTTTTCTTAGTGTTTCTTTCACCTTCACTCTTTATGCTCGGTATTACCTACGTTTCCTTAGCGTAACTTTGATTGTGGCTGATGGATGAATACCGAAATTGACAAATAGTCCCATGATAGGTTACATGTACAGTAGTACATGGGAAGGGCAGGCTATAGGAGACCTATTGGCCCATGATGTGGTAATAGAAGAATAGTAAAGAAGAAAACATCGTCCCTCACACCTCTCCCTCTGGCTCAACTGCTAGCGCAAAGAAAGACGAGGATGACCACCATGTAGTATGTGGGAAAGATACTGCCTTGGAGATTTTGTCGGAATTTATGAAGGAGGAGAGAGTTCCCTAACAATCAAATTTCATGTCTGCACTAGAAGAGCAGTATGAAAAAAGACAAACAGGGTTTAATGATGTATAAACAGGATGATTTGATGATAACAGTTATCAGTGAAGTATTCACCAGTCTTGTATTGAAAGAATAAAGAGTAGTTGAATTTACTCTATTTGGAGGTAGTGTGTGTATTCCAGTGCTCAACCACTCCACATATGGAAACTCCAGTGCTCAGCCACTCCACACATGGTAAACTTTTTGTCCACTTTACTTTTGCATTTCCTTTCTTTTACCTTCATACCATTATTTCTGGTCACTGAATCTCTGACTATAGGTAAAAGATTTTCGTACATGATGCGTACGAAATCACTGAACACATAGAAGACCTGCAGCATTAGGTCTCCGAGGAGTCCTCGCTATTCTGGTGAGGATAGTTTTAGCTCTTTGAGTCTCTTCTCATAAAGATTACTTCTGAGTGAAGGAGTTAGTTTAGATGCTCTTCTTTGAACTCGTTCTCGTTTTATTGCATCTTCGATCAGGTTTGGTGAACAGAGTTTTACAGCACGTTGTAAGTGAGGTCTGACCAAAGCGTTGTAAAGGAATATCAAATTCTTTATCTTGTAATGAAGGAGTATTAAATCCTTTATCTTGTAATGAAGGAGTATTAAATCCTTTATCTTGTAATGAAGGAGTATTAAATCCTTTATCTTGTAATGTAGGAGTATTAAATCCTTTATCTTGTAATGAAGGAGTATTAAATCCTTTATCTTGTAATGAAGGAGTATTAAATCCTTTATCTTGTCCTTTATATTCATATCAATATTCATCCTGTTGGCTTTGTTATAAGCAGCATGGACCTGTTTTCCTAAATTGAGGTCAGTATTGGTAATCATTCCAAGATCTTTCTCTTCTTTTACATTCCATGTTCGTGATTGACATTTCTAATGCTATCTATACGTCTAATGCATTCGTCTACGTTGAAATTCATTTACTCTAACTATTCCATCAGTTTAAATCCCTTCGAATCTTCACGCAGCCCTCTTATCACTGTGCCGTGTTTTCTAATCTCGTGTCATCGGAAAATGTTGAAACTCTGCTGGCGAGTCCTGCCTTCTGGTGGTTGATGAAGATGGCGAAAAGTGTGGGTCCCAGACCTGAGCCTTGTGGTACGCTACTCGTCACGTGAACCTTTGCTTCCCTTCGACTGCCGTTTTCTGTCTAGCAGCCACTCTCCAATCCATGTGAAGATTCATTTTCTTTTTACTTAATAATTCTTCAAGTGACATTTTGTCGAAAAGTTTACGAAAATTCGAGGATGTAACATCAAAGGGTATTTTGAGGTCCCTGTTATAACTAGAGAATTCAACTAGATTTGTTAATCATTAACTATCCTTACGAAAACCATGTTGAGCATTGGTCTTTCATGCCACGGTCTAAAAGGAATTTCACGATCTTGTCCTTGATTATCTTTTCCAACACTTTATCCCGAACTACAATAAAACTAATAAGACGGTAGTTCGAACTGTATTTTTCTATTCATTTTGGAACTGAATGTTACATTAGGAAATTCTCAGTCACTCGGAAGTTTCCTTCCAGCGGAGACTGAAGGGCTCAGCCAACACAGCTGCCTTCTGGTAAGCTCTGCTTCAGGCATTTGTGCTTGTGGCTGATACAGACAGACAAGAAGACAAAATAAGTCACCACTGAGATGTAAAGGTGCTGAGTAACACTTTCTTTCACACAAGGATTCCTGTAACTCATTTCCTGCAAAATAATAATCACACAAAGATAATCTTTTAGTCTGTTCAATCTTCTTTCATTTTGTTTCAGTCGGATTTAACTTCGTCAACTCTTCATTAGAATAACTTGAATTGTCTGGGAGCGTCGGAAATACACCTGGAGTTCGTATGGGCACATTTTAGAATCATGAATACCTGCCTGAAGTGTATCGAGAAAAACTACCAGAAGACTCCTGCTGGCCAAGATTAATCGTCTTGTGGTCGGCAAGACTCACGGAAGGTCACACAGTCTCTGGAAGTTGCTGGGCTGGAAGTGCACGAGGACTGGCTTCAAACATTCTGGCTAAACAGATTCCATGAATGCTGAAAAATCTCTCTCTCTCTCTCTCTCTCTCTCTCTCTCTCTCTCTCTCTCTCTCTCTCTCTCTCTCTCTCTCTCTCTCTCTCTCTCTCTCTCTCTCTCTCTCTCTCTCTCTCTCTCTCTCTCTCTCTCTCTCTCTCTCTCTCTCTCTCTCTCTCTCTCTCTCCTTTTGACGAAGCATTCGTGAAGCTACAGAAACTTATCTGGAAGCCACAGAAGCTTTCCAGGAGACCATGAAGAGGAGCCAGCTCAATAACAGAAAGACTCGGTTCAGAAACATAGGGAACCTCGGAGGTTCAGTGACAGAACTTACCTGGAAGAAATGGACCCTTAAGCCAATGAAGACCCATCTAAATGCCACGGAAACTACCCTGGAAACCAGGTACGAGAAAGTTAGGTGAGGACAAACAGGATTACGCCTTGCGGTCGCGAACCCTCGCCATCGGCAATAATGGTCTTAGACCACAGAAATTTACTCATCCGTCTTGAGGCCCACAGAAAACCACCATGAGGCCCTGAGACTCACTGGGAGGTTGTAGAACTCACATGACAGCAGCACAGGTGCATGGGTGTAGCATAGAGTCATGTGGTGTGAGTGGAGACTCACCTAGGGGCAAGAGGAGGACGAAGACGAAGGCGCAGGTGACGAAGGAGCGGCCACTACGGGAGGGGTCAGAGAAGGCTAGAGTGCATCCGAACTCAAAGGTCTCGTATCGTCCCCATTGCAGCAGCGGACCTAAGGGCAGGGATAAGGTTATGAGGTTACTGCTATGGTTTTTGATCGGGATTTTCGATCATTGAGACGGGGTAACAAGAATGGAGGGATATCCAAGTTGTTAATCATGAGACGGGGTAACAGGACTGCAGGGATACTAAAGCTATGAATTCAGGCGAGAGGTAATACAACTTCAGGGTTACTACAGTTGTTATTGAAGACACGGGGTAACAAGACTGCAGAGACACTAGAGTTGTTGATTGTGTTTTGTCAGGATATTGGTGAGAATATTCTGGATTTCTCATTTAGTTAATTACATTTTCTCGGCTTCGAGAGGGGGTGTGGGGGGGTAGGGTGTGGGGGGGGGGGGTGAAGGAGGGATACAATTACTCAGGCCGTTGATCAAATTGCCTGGTTTTAAGAAGAGGTATAAGGGTAAATTAACTTTGATGCTCATGTTGCTCAACAGGGAGTTGCTCATGTTGCTATTCAAGCTGAGGGGCGAGGGGAGAGCAGTTGTTAGGTTGCTGGGTTGCTGAGCTCGCTGATAAAGTTACTTGGGCAAAAGAAACAAGTAATACATACATAGGTTTCACAGGACGATGGAGGAGAGCAGATACGAGGGTATTCAAGCAACAACAGAACACTGGAAGATACTGAGGACAATGTGTGGTGTGAGGTGGTTCGATCGAGTGAGTAATGAAAGGGTAAAGGAGATGTGTGGTAATAAAAAGAGTGTGGTTGAGAGAGCAGAAGTGGCTGTATTGAAACGGTTTGGACATATGGAGAGGATGAGTGAGGAAAGGTTGACAAAGGAAATATGTGTCAGAGGTGGAGAGAACAAGGAGAAGCGGGAGTCCAAACTGGAGGTGGAAGGATGAAGTGAAAAAGATTTTGTGCGATCGGGGCCTGAAAATACAAGAGGGTGAGAGGCAAGCAAAGAATATAGGAAATTGGAACGATGTGGTAAACCTGGGTAGAGGTTCTGTTAATGGACTGAACCAAGGCATGTGAAACATCTGGGGTAAACCATGGAAAGGTCTCAGTAGCCTGGATGTGAAAAGGGAGCTGTAGTTTCTGTGCATTACACATGAGAGCACAAACTAAGTGTGAACGAATGTGGCCTTCTTAGTCTGTTTTCCTGGCGCTACCTCACTGACGCATGGGGTGGTGATGCTGTTTCCTGTGGAGTAGGGTGGCGTCGGGAATGGATGAAGGCAAGCAAGTATGAATATGTACATGTGTGTATGTTGATATCTATATGTATATGTACATGTGTGTATGTTGATATCTATATGTATATGTACTTGTGTATATATATATATATATATATATATATATATATATATATATATATATATATATATATATATATATATATATATATATATATTCTTTTCTTTTCTTTTAAACTATTCGCCATTTCCCGCGCAAGCGAGGTAGCGTTACGAACAGAGGACTGGGCCTTTTTTGGAACATCCTCACATGGCCCCACTCTGTTCCTTCTCTTGGAAAATTAAAAAAAAAAACGAGACGGGAGGATTTCCAGCCCCCCGCTCCCTCCCCTTTTGGTCGCCTTCTACGACATGCAGGGAATACGTGGGAAGTATATATATATATATATATATATATATATATATATATATATATATATATATATATATATATATATATATATATATATATATATATATGGACGATTTTTGCAGGGAAAAATGCAATTGAGTGGGAGATGTATAAAAGAAAGAGACAGGAGGTCAAGAGAAAGGTGCAAGAGGTGAAAAAGAGGGCAAATGAGAGTTGGGGTGAGAGAGTATCATTAAATTTTAGGGAGAATAAAAAGATGTTCTGGAAGGAGGTAAATAAAGTGCGTAAGACAAGGGAGCAAATGGGAACTTCAGTGAAGGGCGCAAATGGGGAGGTGATAACAAGTAGTGATGATGTGAGAAGGAGATGGAGTGAGTATTTTGAAGGTTTGTTGAATGTGTTTGATGATAGAGTGGCAAATATAGGGTGTTTTGGTCGAGGTGGTGTGCAAAGTGAGAGGGTTAGGGAAAATGATTTGGTAAACAGAGGTAGTAAAAGCTTTGCGGAAGATGAAAGCCGGCAAGGCAGCAGGTTTGGATGGTATTGCAGTGGAATTTATTAAAAAAGGGGGTGACTGTATTATTGACTGGTTGGTAAGGTTATTTAATGTATGTATGACTCATGGTGAGGTGCCTGAGGATTGGCGGAATGCGTGCATAGTGCCATGGTACAAAGGCAAAGGGAATAAGAGTGAGTGCTCAAATTACAGAGGTATAAGTTTGTTGAGTATTCCTGGTAAATTATATGGGAGGGTATTGATTGAGAGGGTGAAGGCATGTACAGAGCATCAGATTGGGGAAGAGCAGTGTGGTTTCAGAAGTGGTAGAGGATGTGTGGATCAGGTGTTTGCTTTGAAGAATGTATGTGAGAAATACTTAGAAAAGCAAATGGATTTGTATGTAGCATTTATGGATCTGGAGAGGGCATATGATAGAGTTGATAGAGATGCTCTGTGGAAGGTATTAAGAATATATGGTGTGGGAGGCAAGTTGTTAGAAGCAGTGAAAAGTTTTTATCGAGGATGTAAGGCATGTGTACATGTAGGGAGAGAGGAAAGTG
The DNA here is from genome assembly GCF_036320965.1 of Panulirus ornatus. Lineage (NCBI taxonomy): Eukaryota > Metazoa > Arthropoda > Malacostraca > Decapoda > Palinuridae > Panulirus > Panulirus ornatus. Next base: position 19,234,468 of record NC_092251.1, on the reverse strand, counting down.
ATTGGTTCTCAGTGAATGTAGGTTTGCGGCAGGGGTGTGTGATGTCTCCATGGTTGTTTAATTTGTTTATGGATGTGGTTGTTAGGGAGGTGAATGCAAGAGTTTTGGAAAGAGGGGCAAGTATGAAGTCTGTTGGGGATGAGAGAGCTTGGGAAGTGTGTCAGTTGTTGTTCGCTGATGATACAGCGCTGGTGGCTGATTCATGTGAGAAACTGCAGAAGCTTGTGACTGAGTTTGGTAAAGTGTGTGAAAGAAGAAAGTTAAGAGTAAATGTGAATAAGAGCAAGGTTATTAGGTACAGTAGGGTTGAGGGTCAAGTCAATTGGGAGGTAAGTTTGAATGGAGAAAAACTGGAGGAAGTAAAGTGTTTTAGATATCTGGGAGTGGATCTGGCAGCGGATGGAACCAGGGAAGCGGAAGTGGATCATAGGGTGGGGGAGGGGGCGAAAATCCTGTGAGCCTTGAAGAATGTGTGGAAGTCGAGAACATTATCTCGGAAAGCAAAAATGGGTATGTTTGAAGGAACAGTGGTTCCAACAATGCTGTATGGTTGCGAGGCGTGGGCTATGGATAGAGTTGTGCGCAGGAAGGCAGGAAGATGGATGTGCTGGAAATGAGATGTTTGAGGACAATGTGTGGTGTGAGGTGGTTTGATCGAGTAAGTAACGTAAGAGTAAGAGAGATGTGTGGAAATAAAAAGAGCGTGGTTGAGAGAGCAGAAGAGGGTGTTTTGAAATGGTTTGGGCGCATGAAGAGAATGAGTGAGGAAAGATTGACCAAGAGGATATATGTGTCGGAGGTGGAGGGAACGAGGAGAAGTGGGAGACCAAATTGGAGGTGGAAAGATGGAGTGAAAAAGATTTTGTGTGATCGGGGCCTGAACATACAGGAGGGTGAAAGGAGGGCAAGGAATAGAGTGAATTGGATCGATGTGGTATACCGGGGTTGACGTGCTGTCAGTGGGTTGAAGTGTGAAGCGTCTGGGGTAAACCATGGAAAGCTGTGTAGGTATGTATATTTGTGTGTGTGGACGTATGTATATACATGTGTATGGGGGTGGGTTGGGCCATTTCTTTCGTCTGTTTCCTTGCGCTACCTCGCAAACGCGGGAGATAGCGACAAAGCAAAAAAAAAAAAGAAAAAAAAATAATATCGAGGATGTAAGGCATGTGTACGTGTAGGAAGAGAGGAAAGTGATTGGTTCTCAGTGAATGTAGGTTTGCGGCAGGGGTGTGTGATGTCTCCATGGTTGTTTAATTTGTTTATGGATGGGGTTGTTAGGGAGGTGAATGCAAGAGTTTTGGAAAGAGTTGCAAGTATGAAGTCTGTTGGGGATGAGAGAGCTTGGGAAGTGAGTCAGTTGTTGTTCGCTGATGATACAGCGCTGGTGGCTGATTCATGTGAGAAACTACAGAAGCTGAGTTTGGTAAAGCGTGTGAAAGAAGAAAGTTAAGAGTAAATGTGAATAAGAGCAAGGTTATTATGTACAGTAGGGTTGAGGGTCAAGTCAATTGGGAGGTGAGTTTGAATGGAGAAAAACTGGAGGAAGTGAAGTGTTTTAGATATCTGGGAGTGGATCTGGCAGCGGATGGAACCATGGAAGCGGAAGTGGATCATAGGGTGGGGGATGGGGCGAAAATTCTGGGAGCCTTAAAGAATGTGTGGAAGTCAAGAACATTATCTCGGAAAGCAAAAATGGGTATGTTTGAAGGAATAGTGGTTCCAACAATGTTGTATGGTTGCGAGGCGTGGACTATGGATAGAGTTGTGCGCAGGAGGATGGATGTGCTGGAAATGAGATGTTTGAGGACAATGTGTGGTGTGAGGTGGTTTGATCGAGTAAGTAACGTAAGGGTAAGAGAGATGTGTGGAAATAAAAAGAGCGTGGTTGAGAGAGCAGAAGAGGGTGTTTTGAAATGGTTTGGGCACATGGAGAGAATGAGTGAGGAAAGATTGACCAAGAGGATATATGTGTCGGAGGTGGAGGGAACGAGGAGAAGAGGGAGACCAAATTGGAGGTGGAAAGATGGAGTGAAAAAGATTTTGTGTGATCGGGGCCTGAACATGCAGGAGGGTGGAAGGAGGGCAAGGAATAGAGTGAATTGGAGCGATGTGGTATACCGGGGTTGACGTGCTGTCAGTGGATTGAATCAGGGCATGTGAGGCGTCTGGGGTAAACCATGGAAAGCTGTGTAGGTATGTGTATTTGCGTGTGTGGGCGTATGTATATACATGTGTATGGGGGTGGGTTGGGCCATTTCTTTCGTCTGTTTCCTTGCGCTACCTCGCAAACGCGGGAGACAGCGACAAAGGAAAAAAAAAAAAAAAAAAAAAAAAAAAAAAAAAATATATATATATATATATATATATATATATATATATATATATATATATATATATATATATATATATATATATAGGCCAGCGTCCGCTTGGCTTCAACGTGCTGTCCCCCTAGCGGAGCACGGAGTGAATCAGACCACATTGGAAAGATCTTTTGATCCTACGTTTTCCTGGGCTATAAATGGATCCCAGAGTGTTTCCACGACATGTTACAGATCCGCTACAGGCGAGCGTTACAGACATGGAGGAGACGTTACAGGCCAAACCTTGAAGGGGGCGCTGCTCTCCGCCAGCCTCTCGAAGCCCCTTACGATGTGTCCAGAAAACGGGTGTCTTCGTTGTCGGGCGTATGAAGAAGCTGTTGTTAAGAGACTGCTGCACAAGTTGAAGACGTGGTACACCATCTTGTGCTGTGCAGCTCGTCAGGGAGGTAGCTTCAGGAAATGGAGGAAGAATGGCCCATCCACTCATACACACAGAAGAGAACATATGGGAACATCGGTGAAGGGTGCTAATGGGGAGGTGATAACAAGTAGTGGTGATGTGAGAAGGAGATGAAGCAAGACCGATTTCGACGATGAAGGCCTGCACTGTGGATGAGAGATTGACTTGAGGAGGCAGAAGTGATATTGTGACAGTGATTGTGTCAGCGTCGCGTCGCCTCGCCGCAGTGTATCGAGACAGACTTCCCCAGAACTTTTAAAGGGGAAGTAAATGTTTATAGTTGTGTTACTGGAGTGATAGTTTTCATGCATGGTGTTTTTGACAAGAAAATAGTGAAGTTGGAGAAAAATGTAGCTTAGACATTGAAGCTTATTGATACAGTGGTGAAATTGATGAGAACTGCTATTGACGTTTGTGTGAATAAATTGTACATTTCCTTTTCCATAGCCAGAGGTTGAACCATTATGTGACATTCATTTTTTTTCATTCATTTCAAGCTAAAAGTTTGTTTTCTAAATTGTTTCTTACATTTTTCATATGTATATATATGTATGTGTGTGTGTGTGTGTGTATGTGCGTATGTGTGTGTATGTGTGTGTGTGTGTATATGTATATATATATGTATATTATCCCTGGGGATAGGGGTGAAAGAATACTTCCCACGTATTCCTCGCGTGTCGTAGAAAGCGACTAGAGGGGACGGGAGCGGGGGGCCGGAAATCCTCCCCTCCTTGTATTAACTTTCTAAAATGGGAAACAGAAGAAGGAGTCACGCGGGGAGTGATCATCCTCCTCGAAGGCTCAGAGTGGGGTGCCTAAATGTGTGTGGATGTAACCAAGATGTGAAAAAAGGAGAGATAGGTAGTATGTTTGAGGAAAGGAACCTGGATGTTTTGGCTCTGAGTGAAACGAAGCTCAAGGGTAAAGGGGAAGAGTGGTTTGGAAATGTCTGGGGAGTGAAGTCAGGGGTTAGTGAGAGGACAAGAGCAAGGGAAGGAGTAGCAATACTCCTGAAACAGGAGTTGTGGGAGTATGTGATAGAATGTAAGAAAGTAAATTCTCGATTAATATGGGTAAAATTGAAAGTTGATGGAGAGAGGTGGGTGATTATTGGTGCATATGCACCTGGGCATGAGAAGAAAGATCATGAGAGGCAAGTGTTTTGGGAGCAGCTGAATGAGTGTGTTAGCGGTTTTGATGCACGAGACCGGGTTATAGTGATGGGTGATTTGAATGCAAAGGTGAGTAATGTGGCAGTTGAGGGAATAATTGGTATGCATGGGGTGTTCAGTGTTGTAAATGGAAATGGTGAAGAGCTTATAGATTTATGTGCTGAAAAAGGACTGATGATTGGGAATACCTGGTTTAAAAAGCGAGATATACATAAGTATACTTATGTAAGTAGGAGAGATGGCCAGAGAGCGTTATTGGATTACGTGTTAATTGACAGGCGTGCGAAAGAGAGACTTTTGGATGTTAATGTGCTGAGAGGTGCAACTGGAGGGATGTCTGATCATTATCTTGTGGAGGCTAAGGTGAAGATTAGTATGGGTTTTCAGAAAAGAGGAGTGAATGTTGGGGTGAAGAAGGTGGTGAGAGTAAGTGAGCTTGGGAAGGAGACCTGTGTGGGGAAGTACCAGGAGAGACTGTGTACAGAATGGAAAAAGGTGAGAACAATGGAAGTAAGGGGAGTGGGGGAGGAATGGGATGTATTTAGGGAATCAGTGATGGATTGCGCAAAAGATGCTTGTGGCATGAGAAGAGTGGGAGGTGGGCTGTTTAGAAAGGGTAGTGAGTGGTGGGATGAAGAAGTAAGAGTATTAGTGAAAGAGAAGAGAGAGGCATTTGGACGATTTTTGCAGGGAAAAAATGCAATTGAGTGGGAGAAGTATAAAAGAAAGAGACAGGAGGTCAAGAGAAAGGTGCAAGAGGTGAAAAAAAGGGCAAATGAGAGTTGGGGTGAGAGACTATCAGTAAATTTTAGGGAGAATAAAAAGATGTTCTGGAAGGAGGTAAATAGGGTGCGTAAGACAAGGGAGCAAATGGGAACTTCAGTGAAGGGCGTAAATGGGGAGGTGATAACAAGTAGTGGTGATGTGAGAAGGAGATGGAATGAGTATTTTGAAGGTTTGTTGAATGTGTCTGATGACAGAGTGGCAGATATAGGGTGTTTTGGTCGAGGTGGTGTGCAAAGTGAGAGGGTTAGGGAAAATGATTTGGTAAACAGAGAAGAGGTAGTAAAAGCTTTGCGGAAGATGAAAGCCGGCAAGGCAGCAGGTTTGGATGGTATTGCAGTGGAATTTATTAAAAAAGGGGGTGACTGTATTGTTGACTGGTTGGTAAGGTTATTTAATGTATGTATGACTCATGGTGAGGTGCCTGAGGATTGGCGGAATGCGTGCATAGTGCCATTGTACAAAGGCAAAGGGGATAAGAGTGAGTGCTCAAATTACAGAGGTATAAGTTTGTTGAGTATTCCTGGTAAATTATATGGGAGGGTATTGATTGAGAGGGTGAAGGCATGTACAGAGCATCAGATTGGGGAAGAGCAGTGCGGTTTCAGAAGTGGTAGAGGATGTGTGGATCAGGTGTTTGCTTTGAAGAATGTATGTGAGAAATACTTAGAAAAGCAAATGGATTTGTATGTAGCATTTATGGATCTGGAGAAGGCATATGATAGAGTTGATAGAGATGCTCTGTGGAAGGTATTAAGAATATATGGTGTGGGAGGCAAGTTGTTAGAAGCAGTGAAAAGTTTTTATCGAGGATGTAAGGCATGTGTACGTGTAGGAAGAGAGGAAAGTGATTGGTTCTCAGTGAATGTAGGTTTGCGGCAGGGGTGTGTGATGTCTCCATGGTTGTTTAATTTGTTTATGGATGGGGTTGTTAGGGAGGTAAATGCAAGAGTCCTGGAAAGAGGGGCAAGTATGAAGTCTGTTGGGGATGAGAGAGCTTGGGAAGTGAGTCAGTTGTTGTTCGCTGATGATACAGCGCTGGTGGCTGATTCATGTGAGAAACTGCAGAAGCTGGTGACTGAGTTTGGTAAAGTGTGTGGAAGAAGAAAGTTAAGAGTAAATGTGAATAAGAGCAAGGTTATTAGGTACAGTAGGGGTGAGGGTCAAGTCAATTGGGAGGTGAGTTTGAATGGAGAAAAACTGGAGGAAGTGAGGTGTTTTAGATATCTGGGAGTGGATCTGTCAGCGGATGGAACCATGAAAGCGGAAGTGGATCATAGGGTGGGGGAGGGGGCGAAAATTTTGGGAGCCTTGAAAAATGTGTGGAAGTCGAGAACAGTATCTCGGAAAGCAAAAATGGGTATGTTTGAAGGAATAGTGGTTCCAACAATGTTGTATGGTTGCGAGGCGTGGGCTATGGATAGAGTTGTGCGCAGGAGGATGGATGTGCTGGAAATGAGATGTTTGAGGACAATGTGTGGTGTGAGGTGGTTTGATCGAGTAAGTAACGTAAGGGTAAGAGAGATGTGTGGAAATAAAAAGAGCGTGGTTGAGAGAGCAGAAGAGGGTGTTTTGAAATGGTTTGGTCACATGGAGAGAATGAGTGAGGAAAGATTGACCAAGAGGATATATGTGTCGGAGGTGGAGGGAACGAGGAGAAGAGGGAGACCAAATTGGAGGTGGAAAGATGGAGTGAAAAAGATTTTATGTGATCGGGGCCTGAACATGCAGGAGGGTGTAAGGAGGGCAAGGAATAGAGTGAATTGGAGCGATGTGGTATACAGGGGTTGACGTGCTGTCAGTGGAGTGAATCAGGGCATGTGAAGCGTCTGGGGTAAACCATGGAAAGGTGTGTAGGTATGTATATTTGCGTGTGTGGACGTGTGTATGTACATGTGTATGGGGGGGGGGGGGGGTTGGGCCATTTCTTTCGTCTGTTTCCTTGCGCTACCTCGCAAACGCGGGAGACAGCGACAAAGTATAAAAAAAAAAAAAAAAAAAAAAAAATATATATATATATATATATATATATATATATATATATATATATATATATATGTTGATCACACTATCACATTAGTTCGTTATGATAATTATAAAGGTGAAATCGGAATTTAGTAGGAATTCAAATAATTCCATTTAACATATAATATTTCTATGCATGCATCAGTACATATTTCTGGGAGACAGTCCACACCTCATCAGGTACAAACAGTTAATAGATTTTTCTTTTTAAATCCCAACACCAGCACACCCATGCCGTCTCTCCTTGACCTAAATGGAAGGGAAATTCCTAGATGATATAATGTAACAAACTCCAGTTCATCAGGGGAAAGTTTGGAGTAAGACTGTGGTACACAGCTAACTCACCCAGGGCCCAGATGACAGAATAGAAGGCGCTGCCAGCAATGAGCACGTAGACGTACTTGAGCTTCAACCATTCCACTGTGGGGAGAGAAGAAGTCATGTCAGGTCATCCTTTGTTACAAAAAGTCATGTCAAGTCAACCTTTGTTACAAGAAGTCATGTCAGGTCAACAATTGTTACAAGAAGTCATGTCAGGTCAACCTTAGTTACAAGAAGTCATGTCAGGTCAACCTTTGTTACAAGAAGTCATGTCAGGTCAACCTTTGTTACAAGAAGTCATGTCAGGTCAACCTTAGTTACAAGAAGTCATATCAGGTCAACCTTTGTTACAAGAAGTCATGTCAGGTCAACAATTGTTACAAGAAGTCATGTCAAGTCAACCTTTGTTACAAGAAGTCATGTCAGGTCAACTTTGTTACAAGAAGTCATATCAGGTCAACCTTTGTTACAAAAAGTCATGTCAAGTCAACCTTTGTTACAAGAAGTCATGTCAGGTCAACAATTTTTACAAGAAGTCATATCAGGTCAACCTTTGTTACAAGAAGTCATGTCAGGTCAACCTTTGTTACAAGAAGTCATGTCAGGACAACCTTTGTTATATCACATAACACTGTCTTAACAAGCTGTCCCGAAAAGGCCTTAGAGGACTCTGTGCCACGTAGGAGAAGAAGATGAAAGACATGACAACGATGGGTCATGCCTGAAGGCCGGCAGTTAAGGGCCAGGTCGTCTTGAAGATTCTTTTTTATTTTCCCTCATTTCACTCTCTCTATGATTTTACATCCCAAGGAAACAGCATCGCTATCCCCCGCTTCAGTGAGGTAGCGCCAGGGAAAAAAAAGGCCACATTCGTTCACACTCAGTTTCTAGCTGTCATGTGTACTGCACCGAAACCACAGCTCCCTTTCCACATCCAGGCCCCACACAACTTTCCATGGTTTACCCCAGACGCTTCACATGCCCTGGTTCAATCCATTGACAGGACGTAGACCCCGGTATACCACATCGTTCCAATTCACTCTATTCCTTGCACGCCTCTCACCCTCCTGCATGTTCAGGCCCCGATCACTCAAAATCTTTTTCACTCCATCTTTCCACCTCCAATTAGGTCTCCCGCTTCTCCTCGTTCCCTTCACCTCTGACGCATATATCCTCTTTGTCAATCTTTCCTCACATTCTCTCCATGTGACCAAACAATTTCAAAACACCCTCTTCTGCTCTCTCAACCACACTCTTTTTATTACCATACATCTCTTTTATCCTTTCATCACTTACTCGACCAAACCACCTCACACCACATATTGTCCTCAAACATCTCATTTCCAACACATACACCCACCTCCACACAACCCAATTTATAGCCCAAGCCTCGCAACCATATAACATTGTTGGAACCACTATTCCTTCAAACATACCCATTTTTGCTTTCCGAGATAATGTTCTCGCCTTCCACGCATTTTTCAACGCTCCCAGACCTTTCGCCCCCTCCCCCACCCTGTGACTCACTTCCTCTTACATGGTTCCATCCGCTGCCGAATCCACTCCCAGATATCCAAAACACTTCACTTCCTCCAGTTTTTCTCCATTCAAACTTACCTTGCAATTAACTTGTCCCTCAACCCTAGTGTACCTAATAACCTTACCCTTGTTCATATTTACTCTCAGCAATCTTTTTTCACACACTTTACCAAACTTAGTCACCATCTTCTGCAGTTTCTTACCCGAATCAGCCACCAGGGTTGTATCATCAGCGAACAACATATATATATATATATATATATATATATATATATATATATATATATATATATATATATATATATATATATATATATATATAACATAAAGATCTGATTTCCCTACAAACACAGCGTGTTTTACCAGTTGGTGCTAACTTTGTGTGTTGTTGTAGCTGTAGTTAGAGAGAGAGAGAGAGAGAGAGAGAGAGAGAGAGAGAGAGAGAGAGAGAGAGAGAGAGAGAGAGAGAGAGAGAGAGAGAGACCGTCAACTCTGATGCTCACGGTACATTTCCTTTAACCCGGCTTACATTATGAATGACTACTGGCTGTTCCGTATAGCGCGCGGGGGCAAGTATTGTCCACGAGTTTCTATGATGTCGAACACGTAATGAATTACTCCCTTGCCCTGTGAAGCCATCGTCCCCTCCTCACGTGCCCTGTTATGTTCGCCACTACAATATGATCCATAAATCAATGATTTCATGTGAGACTCTGGCCAGTGACGGACACTTGACCCTCTGATGCCTCTTGTAACATTACATACGTTCCACGAAACTTTACAAAGGGCGGGAGAAAACTCTCTCTCTCTCTCTCTCTCTCTCTCTCTCTCTCTGCTCGCATCAAAGAAAACGAGAGACCTGATCTATATCTGGACACGTTGCCACCTTTGAGCCTTACCTCGTCGATATGGGAGTGAAGACTCCAGCTACTGGGGGTCTGTGTTGGTTGGTTGTGACTGGATATTCTGTCGACACCTCTCACTTACATAACTTTTTTTTTTCTCTGAAGCTTTTGAGAAGTTTTATATTTTGACTTCGAGATCTTAAAAGCTGTTGGTAATGGTCACTACACGTCGAACTGAATAACACTGTTCTCCCTCTACCTCAACTCTCATTACATAAGGATCATACCTTGGTTCATCTACAAGTGACTTTAACCATCTATGATGTTTTGAACGTTGGTTTGTTATCTCAACACCTTCTTAATCCTCCTGGTAACAAAGTGCTGACTCTTTCCATTCCTTTAGCAGAGCTTTCGTGTATTCTTTGTTCGATATCTCTGAGCCACCGAGACCTGAAGATTCGGTAAGAAGAGTGGGACACACACATACTGAGGGTCGACGTGGTGTTAATCGACCGGACCTCGAAAGGCACTAATACTATCATCTTTCCATTCTGTAGCGTCTCGTGTGTCAGTACAAATAAAAGGGATAGAAGAACTTACAAGTCAGCTGTAGCTAAGCATTACCAGCTCATTACACTTTACACTTCAACTTACGATACGTGCACCAGAGAGTTTGATGATCCTCACTATGCCTTGGTTGTCCGCGTCGTGTTTGGCGTACTGAAGCCCACGCCGTAATAACAATGATGGCCCCACGTTCGAACCTCGGCAGCCCCATTCTCATGCAGGTGAGGAGAGTGCTGGTCAATGCGAGGCAGAGCAAAGAATTTCTCAACAATAGCCATTAAGTACAGACGGGAGAGTAGCGCGCGCTGACCCAGCCACAAGGAACACCAGGTACGCGAGCCAGGCGCCCTCCACCATCCATACGACGAACTAACGTTCACAATGGAACCGAAAATGTCACGCTGTTGACACCTTACAGCACATTGATTCAAGTCTAGCCCTCACATCAGGCAGGAGCCAATCAGCGAGACAGTTGCCCTAACAAAAGACACAAGGGCAGAACCAATCCATGGGAAATCTAATTCTCCAGAAGATAAACTATCATTTTGACCCCAAGAGCACCCGTCAGGGGTAACCCCTTCCCCAGGTTGTGGAGGGATGTATGTACATCCTGGACTATGGGACCACAGTCTCATATCCAGAGATGACATCATCTTCAGAGTCACTGACTCCAGAGCCACGTCCAGGAAATCCATCAACCACACAGTTAAAAATCCGTTCATACCAACACTCGCATGTGAGTCAAGCCTCAACCGATTTCAGTGGTGTTGTTATAAACGTCGGTGAGGTAACGCATCGTTTCGTTGATCCCTCCTGTAACCGGTGTTGTGGCTCAGGTAACAGTGCCTCTTCGTGGTGGTGGAACCTCGTTCAAGATCGATGGATACTGCCACAGGGAACGGTACTTCTCTGTCGTGCTCCGGGCCTCACACTCTGCAGAAACGTTGCTGTTCCCAGCTGGCAGAGAAACGTTTATTGATCATACTGGCAATAACTACGTCATCTGTGCAGGACGTTGGAAGGAAAAATGTCTTCTCGTGGAGATTACGGTCACCACGAAAGTAATGGGACTGGATCATATTAGTTGATATGAGGGCGTTTTCCTTGAATATCTGTCATTCAGTCTTTTATAACACACCTATAGAAGCTACGTTAGTGGCCAACCTGCTATATCGTAAATATCTCATGCAAGGTTAGTGGCCAACCTGCTATACAGGACCTGTCTCACACGAGGTAAGTGGCTGACCTGCCTATTCCACACCTGTCTCACACGAGGTAAGTGGCCAACCTGCTATACCACACCTGTCTCACACGAGGTAAGTGGGCAACCTGCTATTCCACACCTGTCTCACACGAGGTAAGTGGCCGACCTGCCATTCCACACCTGTCTCACACGAGGTAAGTGGCCAACCTGCTATACCATACCTGTTTCGCGCAGGGTAAGTGGCCAACCCCAGGGAAAAATGTGTATTCTATAACAGACTAACAAAAATATATCGAACAGACATGGAGAACAACAGATCCTTTATCTCACAAAACCCAACGCCTCACTGCACCACGTTTTCTCTCGTCTTCTTAATAAGAGACGAACCAGCTTGAGGCAGGCACGCTCAGATAACGGTATCAGCCTGGCTGTGTTGATCGAGGAAGAGTATGCCACCACACACATTTCACACGTTGGGAATATATTTACGC
>NC_092251.1:19115234-19217734 GCF_036320965.1 Panulirus ornatus | reverse complement strand
AATGGATGTTGACGATGAGTTGTGGTAGATAAAGTGGATGTTGACGATGAGTTGTGGTAGATAAAGTGGATGTTGACGATGAGTTGTGGTAGATAAAGTGGATGTTGACGATGAGTTGTGGTAGATAAGTGGATGTTGACGATGAGTTGTGGTAGATAAGTGGATGTTGACGGATGAGTTGTGGCAGATAAGGTGGATGTTGACGGATGAGTTGTGGTAGATAAAGTGGATGTTGACGGATGAGTTGTGTAGATAAGGTGGATGTTGACGGATGAGTTGTGGCAGATAAGGTGGATGTTGACGATGAGTTGTGGTAGATAAGTGGATGTTGACGATGAGTTGTGGTAGATTAAGGTGGATGTTGACGATGAGTTGTGGTAGATAGGTGGATGTTGACGGATCTGTTGTGGTAGATAAGGTGGATGTTGACGGATGAGTTGTGGCAGATAAGGTGGATGTTGACGGATGAGTTGTGGCAGATAAGGTGATGTTGACGGATGAGTTGTGGCAGATAAGGTGATGTTGACGGATGAGTTGTGGTAGATAAAGTGGATGTTGACGGATCTGTTGTGGTAGATAAAGTGGATGTTGACGGATCTGTTGTGGTAGATAAGTGGATGTTGACGGATGAGTTGTGGTAGATAAAGTGGATGTTGACGATGAGTTGTGGTAGATTAAGGTGGATGTTGACGGATGAGTTGTGGTAGATAAGGTGGATGTTGACGGATCTGTTGTGGTAGATAAGGTGGATGTTGAGGATGAGTTGTGGTAGATAGGTGGATGTTGAGGATGAGTTGTGGTAGATTAAGGTGGATGTTGAGGATGAGTTGTGGTAGATTAAGGTGGATGTTGACGGATGGAGTTGTGGTAGATAGGTGGATGTTGACGGATGAGTTGTGGTAGATAAGGTGGATGTTGAGGATGAGTTGTGGTAGATAGGTGGATGTTGAGGATGAGTTGTGGTAGATTAAGGTGGATGTTGACGATGAGTTGTGGTAGATTAAGGTGGATGTTGAGGATGAGTTGTGGTAGATTAAGGTGGATGTTGAGGATGAGTTGTGGTAGATAAGGTGGATGTTGAGGATGAGTTGTGGTAGATTAAGGTGGATGTTGACGGATGAGTTGTGTAGATAAGGTGGATGTTGAGGATGAGTTGTGGTAGATTAAGGTGGATGTTGACGGATGAGTTGTGGCAGATAAGGTGATGTTGACGGATGAGTTGTGGCAGATAAGGTGGATGTTGACGGATCTGTTGTGGTAGATAAGGTGGATGTTGACGGATGAGTTGTGTAGATAAGGTGGATGTTGGACGGATGAGTTGTGGTAGATAGGTGGATGTTGACGGATGGAGTTGTGGTAGATAAGTGGATGTTGACGATGAGTTGTGGTAGATAAAGTGGATGTTGACGGATCTGTTGTGGTAGATAAGTGGATGTTGACGATGAGTTGTGGTAGATTAAGGTGGATGTTGACGATGAGTTGTGGTAGATAAAGTGGATGTTGACGGATGAGTTGTGTAGATAAGGTGGATGTTGACGGATCTGTTGTGGTAGATAAGGTGGATGTTGAGGATGAGTTGTGGTAGATAAGGTGGATGTGACGGATGAGTTGTGTAGATAAGGTGGATGTTGACGGATGAGTTGTGGCAGATAAGGTGGATGTTGACGATGAGTTGTGGTAGATTAAGGTGGATGTTGACGGATGAGTTGTGTAGATAAGGTGGATGTTGACGGATGGAGTTGTGGTAGATAGGTGGATGTTGACGGATCTGTTGTGGTAGATAAGGTGGATGTTGGACGGATGAGTTGTGGCAGATAAGGTGATGTTGACGGATGAGTTGTGTAGATAAGGTGGATGTTGGACGGATGAGTTGTGGTAGATAAGTGGATGTTGACGGATCTGTTGTGGTAGATAAGGTGGATGTTGGACGGATGAGTTGTGTAGATAAGGTGGATGTTGAGGATGAGTTGTGGTAGATAGGTGGATGTTGACGGATGAGTTGTGTAGATAAGGTGGATGTTGACGGATCTGTTGTGGTAGATAAGGTGGATGTTGGACGGATGAGTTGTGTAGATAAGGTGGATGTTGGACGGATGAGTTGTGGCAGATAAGGTGGATGTTGACGGATGAGTTGTGGCAGATAAGGTGGATGTTGACGGATCTGTTGTGGTAGATAAGTGGATGTTGACGGATGAGTTGTGGTAGATAAAGTGGATGTTGACGGATCTGTTGTGGTAGATAAGGTGGTTGTTGACGGATGAGTTGTGGTAGATAAGGTGGATGTTGACGGATCTGTTGTGGTAGATAAGTGGATGTTGACGGATCTGTTGTGGTAGATAAGTGGATGTTGACGGATCTGTTGTGGTAGATAAGGTGGATGTTGACAGATGAGTTGTGGTAGATAAGGTGGATTTTGACGGATGAGTTGTGGTAGATAAGGTGGATGTTGACGGATGAGTTGTGGTAGATAAAGTGGATGTTGACGGATGAGTTGTGGTAGATAAAGTGGATGTTGACGGATGAGTTGTGGTAGATAAGGTGGATGTTGACGGATGAGTTGTGGCAGATAAGGTGGATGTTGACGGATGAGTTGTGGCAGATAAGGTGGATGTTGACGGATGAGTTGTGGTAGATAAAGTGGATGTTGACGGATGAGTTGTGGTAGATAAGGTGGATGTTGACGGATGAGTTGTGGTAGATGAGGTGGATGTTGACGGATCTGTTGTGGCATAAAAGATGGGTTGTGAGGAAAGTGTTGAGGCAAACGAGTGACAAACTGGTATGTGACATATGCTCCCCGTCTTGTTACATATGTGACACCCGTGTGACGTACTCCAAGTACAGTCACACTAATATCACATATATGATACTCACATGACATCTACTCCCCGTGTAACACCCACATAACATATACTCCCCGTGTAACACCCACATAACATATACTCCCCGTGTAACACCCACATAACATATACTCCCCGTGTAACACGCACATAACATACACTCCCCGTGTAACACCCACATAACATATACTCCCCGTGTAACACCCACACAACATACACTCCCCGTGTAACACCCACATAACATACTCTCCCCGTGTAACACCCACATAACATACACTCCCCGTGTAACACCCACATAACATATTCTCCCCGTGTAACACCCACATACGTAAAACGCACTCCCGGGTAACACCAACATAACATATACTCCTCGTGTAACACCCACATAACATACACTCCCCTTGTAACACCCGCAAACATACTCTCTCCGTGTAACACCCACATAACATACACTCTCCGTGTAACACTCACATAACATATACTCCCCGTGTAACATCCACATCATATACACCCCCCGTGTAACACCCACATAACATACACTCCCCGTGTAACACCCACATAACATACACTCCCCGTGTAACACCCACATAACATACACTCCCCGTGTAACACCCACATAACATATTCTCCCAGTGTAACACCCACATAACATATACTCCGCGTGTAACACCCACATAACATACACTCCCCGTGTAACACCCACATAACATATACTCCCCGTGTAACACCCACATAACATATACTCCGCGTGTAACACCCACATAACATATTCTCCCAGTGTAACACCCACATAACATATACTCCCCGTGTAACACCCACATAACATATTCTCCCAGTGTAACACCCACATAACATACACTCCCCGTGTAACACCCACATAACATATTCTCCCAGTGTAACACCCACATAACATATACTCCGCGTGTAACACCCACATAACATACACTCCCCGTGTAACACCCACATAACATATACTCCCCGTGTAACACCCACATAACATATACTCCGCGTGTAACACCCACATAACATATTCTCCCCGTGTAACACCCACATAACATACACTCCCCGTGTAACACCCACATAACATACACTCCCCGTGTAACACCCACATAACATACACTCCCCGTGTAACACCCACATAACATATACTCCCCGTGTAACACCCACATAACATATACTCTGCTTGTAACAATGATCATCGTAACCCGCCAGAAACAAATGAAATGCTTTCAGATCACTTACTTACCAACATCATCTTCAGATAAATAGATGATCTCTCATTATCCTTGATACACAGATCATCCGCTCCACAATCCATCAATACCCTTGATACACAGACCGTCCGCTCCACATTGCACTATGTCTCAACGGCCTATTCCGTAAACACACATAGCAAAGCTACAGAGCGAATGAAACTGAACACCTACAGCCATCACTTGTTGCTTAGAGGTCACATACATTGAACACCTGCTGAACAGAACAGAAATACATGCATTCCAGTTCTATCTTAACATGCTCGATGCTTAATTCTGTGTAGCAGTGCCACTAAGATAGCTTCATAGACGAGTATAAGGCTCGAATAGGAATAATGTCACTCCTGCCTTATACTTTAGCAGCAAGCTATACTGGCAAACCCTCCCTTACCCCATCTAACACACCAATAGGAAAATATAATCCAGCCGTAAACCACCAAAAATGCCCGTCCCTCTGAACCCAACCTGAGACGCTTCGCCACCAGATATAATCCTATCTCAAACCATAACCCCCAGACATGTACGAGTTACACTTGCCAGTATACGTTCTGGTTACTCGCCATGTCTCTAACATTACAACCTATTACAACCCCCTGGTGCCTCACTGGCGTCTTTTATAAGGAAGACGCTGAATATGTACTCCTTAGCATAATGGGTTGCGTAAAACAAAATAGAAAAAAATTGGAGGAATATATTTGAGCTCCTGAGTTTTTTGTAGAGTCACTCCTTAAAGTGGGGAAGGTTATAGGAAATGTTTTTTATAACAGAAGGAAGAGATTGTCTGCTTTCCTGTAGGTGAAGGAAGAAGGTATTCCGCTTTCCTGTGCGTGAAGGAAGAAGGTATTCCGCTTTCCTGTGCGTGAAGGAAGAAGGTATTCCGCTTTCCTGTGCGTGAAGGAAGAAGGTATTCTGCTTTACGTGAAGGAAGAAGGTATTCTGCTTTCCTGTACGTGAAGGAAGAAGGTATTCTGCTTTCCTGTACGTGGACAGAGTAAGGTATCCTAAACTATAAGCAGAAAGGCATTAGATCCTGCTGTGGCTCAGACAGAGAAATGATGAAGCTACGCACTTGATCACACACACACACACACACACACACACACACACACACACATGTATGATACATCACAACAGCTCAGGTCTTAAATTTTAGGATGTCATTTAGGTCTCACCTAACAATCTTACAACATGGTAAACTCCTTTGTCTCAAGTATGAAGGTATAATGGCAAATGGAGGCGAAGCTTCCACTTGTGGATGGACTGTACTGCAATGTAACGTAATGTGATGGGTTGAGAGAGTCTACCGTAATCTATTAAGGGAATTATTATCATTTTCTTTACGAGCTAACCACAAAGTTGCAACAGATTGTTGCCTTGGGTTAATTTGGAGGACCCTGAATATTTGTAACCCACAGAATTTCTGGTAACTATTAAGACAATACATTGTCTATTTAAGAATACATCAGTCCATAATGGTTATAAATACAGCAGTCCCAAAATGGTTATAAATACAGCAGTCCCAAAATAGTTATGAATACAGCAGTTCCCATAATGGTCATTGTGTAATGTAATGACTAATATTCAACTAATATTTAACTAATATTTAAGAATTAAATGATAAAGAATATTTTGGAATATAAAACAAGGCTACAGGATAGGAAATGATAGTGGTAAAAATTTCATCAATGTACACTTTAAAGAATAACCAGAAACGATAAACTTTAATTACATTACATTCCTTCCAGTAGAGTAATTTGGACCCTGAGAAAAAAGAGTAATGATCATAGTTGATGACTTTCGACCAATGTCATCAATATTTGTATTGAAGGTTATTATTATGATTACGAACAACACCTCAGGTATGTACAATCAAAATAGTAGCTTCTAAATTAAAAATCGTGTGGGATCTGTTATCTTTTTTTCCTTGTACATCTGTTATTGATCTACCTCAAGGGCAGTGGAGCTCATCACACTGGCTGGCACAAAGAGGATTAACTCAGGTACTCACCTCATCCTATCCTATACAACTGGGTAAATGACGTGACCTGACATTCTCAATCATTTTCTGTTGTTACATGGCATAGTTCGTCAGTCTGCCTAATAGGTTCATTGAGTCTGGGCCGAAGATGTACACAGAGCTGGCAAACATCTCTGGTGTCCTCGATACGTGTTTACACACACACACACACACACACACACACACACACACACACTGACATGAGTTACATACAGAAACATAAGTTCTCTAATTAACATTTTGCAGGGTCGGCTGTCCAGAAGGTCTCTTGTGCACAAGTAAGAAGGTGTCAGTGAAGTGTGAAGAAGAACCCTGCGTGATATAACTACTGCATCTTACATTTGTACAAATTCTAAGTTCAGTCTGGATCTTACATTTGTACAAATTCTAAGTTCAGTCTGGATCTTACATTTGTACAAATTCTAAGTTCAGTCTGGATCTTACATTTGTACAAATTCTAAGTTCAGTCTGGATCTTACATTTGTACATGTTCTAATTCAGTCTGGATCTTACATTTGTACACATTCTAATTCAGTCTGGATCTTACGTTTGTACAAATTCTAAGTTCAGTAACTGTGGGGACGAGAAGACATCAGTTGTCAAGTCAATTTCCCATAGATGCCATCCTCAGCAAAAGCAAAATTCTAAAATACTCTGCATATGAAAGATAACCAATCAAAGAATATTGTGAATGTCTGACTTGAAGGGATGGAAGTGTGTTTAAGAATTAACAGTGTCATTGTAAGTTAGAGAAATGGACAGTAGAATATTTCCAGCCAAAATGCTCAACTAATTGTTCAGAAATATTCCCTGGATAAATCCTATCTAAGAATCTTGGTTAAGATATGAAAGAACAAAGATTTTCTCGCCGAATACGTAATTCCAAGGTTCATTCAATGCAACATTTATATGGGAAATTGTGAAGGTTCATCTTAATCCTGAGATATAACATATTGTAGCCATTGATATTAATTGAAGTTTATAACACCCATCACAGACAACAGAAGTAGACGAAAGACCATATGATCAGACTGCAGTAGCTGGTCAAGAACACGATTCGGTCGTACTAGAAAGTTTTATAACTGAGGTGTCTAAGTGTGGGCGTTCCTTTTCCAGTGGCTCCGGGCCCTGATTCTGCCTAGATTTGCTTGACAGCGACCTGATCCAACAAGCTGGCAAAGCTACTCGAGACTATAACATATCAGATTTATCTTTAGCTACAAATGAGGACGTCTTTAATGACGTTGAAGTTGGAGAAAAGTTTTGATACAGTTGATCACAGACAAATGGTCCTTGAGGTTACACTCAACACTTGCATGTAATGCTAATCAACATGGAAGTCGCGGACATGATCAGATTTTAGATATGAAAATGCTATCAATCATAACATTGCTCTTGACAAGCAAATCTGGGACGATATCAAAAATGTAAATATCCCGGACGGAACTTGGGTAGGTTTCAGTAAAACTTTCAGAGCAGTAGAAGGAATTGCTACTACGTAGTATACTATCTTTTCCCAGAACGAAGCCAAGATGCTGGAGAGATAGATTAAAGAAAGTGCTTCTTGTCTAAGATTGTGGCATATAAGAAACGCAAGGAACCAATCACCAACGTTATAGAATATGTAAATCTATGAAGGGAAACTGAGAGACGTATATGTCAGAGTAAAGCAGATATGAAGCGTTTATTAACGAAAATAACAAAATAGATAGAGATGCTCTGTGGAAGGTATTAAGAATATTTGGTGTGGGAGGCAAGTTGTTAGAAGCAGTGAAAAGTTTTTATCGAGGATGTAAGGCATGTGTACGTGTAGGAAGAGAGGAAAGCGATTGGTTCTCAGTGAATGTAGGTTTGCGGCAGGGGTGTGTGATGTCTCCATGGTTGTTTAATTTGTTTATGGATGGGATTGTTAGGGAGGTGAATGCAAGAGTTTTGGAAAGAGGGGCAAGTATGAAGTCTGTTGGGGATGAGAGAGCTTGGGAAGTGAGTCAGTTGTTCGCTGATGACACAGCGCTGGTGGCTGATTCATGTGAGAAACTACAGAAGCTGGTGACTGAGTTTGGTAAAGTGTGTGAAAGAAGAAAGTTAAGAGTAAATGTGAATAAGAGCAAGGTTATTAGGTACAGTAGGGTTGAGGGTCAAGTCAATTGGGAGGTGAGTTTGAATGGAGAAAAACTGGAGGAAGTGAAGTGTTTTAGATATCTGGGAGTGGATCTGGCAGCGGATGGAACCATGGAAGCGGAAGTGGATCATAGGGTGGGGGAGGGGGCGAAAATTCTGGGAGCCTTGAAGAATGTGTGGAAGTCGAGAACATTATCTCGGAAAGCAAAAATGGGTATGTTTGAAGGAATAGTGGTTCCAACAATGTTGTATGGTTGCGAGGCGTGGGCTATGGATAGAGTTGTGCGCAGGAGGATGGATGTGCTGGAAATGAGATTTTTGAGGACAATGTGTGGTGTGAGGTGGTTTGATCGAGTAAGTAACGTAAGGGTAAGAGAGATGTGTGGAAATAAAAAGAGCGTGGTTGAGAGAGCAGAAGAGGGTGTTTTGAAATGGTTTGGGCACATGGAGAGAATGAGTGAGGAAAGATTGACCAAGAGAATATATGTGTCGGAGGTGGAGGGAACGAGAAGAGGGAGACCAAATTGGAGGTGGAAAGATGGAGTGAAAAAGATTTCGTGTGATCGGGGCCTGAACATGCAGGAGGGTGAAAGGAGGGCAAGGAATAGAGTGAATTGGAGCGATGTGGTATACCGGGGTTGACGTGCTGTCAGTGGATTGAATCACGGCATGTGAAGCGTCTGGGGTAAACCATGGAAAGCTGTGTAGGTATGTATATTTGCGTGTGTGGACGTATGTATATACATGTGTATGGGGGTGGGTTGGGCCATTTCTTTCGTCTGTTTCCTTGCGCTACCTCGCAAACGCGGGAGACAGCGACAAAGCAAAAAAAAAAAAAAAAAAAATAAAATCAAGGAGTTTAGAGTTATAATACAAGAATGAGACCATTTATTACGGAAAACGGTACCTTGATTCAAAACAACAAACCCTAGCGAAGATCTTAAATGGATTTCCCACTTCATTATCAACGAATGAAGACGCAACGCATGACCAAATCCAGTTTATCCTAACAGGGGAAAACATTCGGCAAAATTTTGACATAAAAGTTGAAGATATGGTATCAGTAGTAAATGGAACGAAGTAAAAAGGGAACACCCAAAAAAAGTTTATCTTTCTGGGGATGGTGAGAGCGACGTCAGATGATGTGGTTAAGCCTTCAACTACACTATTAGATAAGACTTGTTACGGGAAATTCCCAGAATAATGGACGTTTCCCTGTAGAGCACCAATTCACTACCCTTCCAGGCAGCTTAACGTCTTAGTTGAAGAATCAATGGAAACCATCATCCGGAACAAAATTGCTACAAAAATTTACAACTTTTAGAAATCTAGATAACAGCCCCTTAATGAACAACACTCGCCATGGTTTACAACGAAATCGCTCATGTCTGCCAAATTGGCTTGATTTCTTTTGATATAATCATTATGTATTATGAAAGTACAGCACTTCAAGTCGTCTACTTAGGTTTTCAAGAAGTATTCAATAAAGTTCAGCACCAAAGGTTTCACCCGTTAGGAAATTGGTTGGCTGGCCGTAGACCAAGAGAGGTGATTCATGGTCAAACCTCAGAATGGTTAGACGTGACAAGTGTTGTGCCACAGGGAATAATATTGGGACCAGTTCACTTGTCATCTTATGTCTTCCTTACACTTCAAAACATAAATCTCATGTACTTTCTACTCTTGACGATTTTATATCTATTGATATTTACCAACGCCTTATTTTTTCTAGAAGTTTTTTCTTCTTGTTTTCGAAAAGACATCTCGCTGTTTGGAACCTAAAGTCTGTTTTACGTTCTGATAGTTTCTCTTCTTACGCCAAAGGAATTCCTTTGACATCTCAGGCTTGACTCATGTTTCTTATGAGGTCAAACGACAAAACCGTCTGAAGATGTTTTGGGTGTGTCACACAGCCCTGAACACACGGCCAAGATTTCCTACAGGTCTTGAGAATACTGAAGTATACACTGCAAATCTGAATATATACCGAAAGCCCAGTATGATAACGTACCATTTACTTTTCCTGTATAAAGAAAATAAGGAGATTGAAGAATATTAATCGTAAAAAAAAACAGGATAACTTCAATCTTTAAGGAGGGGGAGAACTGGATAGAGTCATTGAAATGAGACAGAAAAAGCAAATTGGAATGAGCGGCAGGTTTGGGTACGTGAGTCACTTCCTGTGGTGAGCCTGGATGGAGGGAGCCACATAGTGTGTGATGGTGATGCAGGAAGGTACACCCACTCCAGTATTGTACTGATAGCTTTAAAAACACTAACTGAAATTCCTTCATAACAACTGACAATTTACGTGTCAGAACTACGCCTTCTCTCCCATGTCTTAAGTATTTCCTTCTATAATCTTTTTAACTGTTCCTTGTCAGTTATGTGAGCGTGTTGGGAGCGAGCCTTAAGCATGTACTTTTATTCGCGTTTCACCAAAACAACAATAACATCGCATTGGATACACCAGAATCACTGGAAATGCGAGAACTTACTTTATCTTGGCTTACGGCGTGAGGAACCCTTTAAGCATCTCTTACGTATTCACTTCGGCGGTTGTACGAGATGGTGTCACCACACAGCTGTATTCCACGCTTGGAGGAACCATATGGCTGTTGGAATTCACATGCTTTGTGATGTAAGTGTGGGATGCGACTCCGGTACACACACACACTCCACTACTCTGCTGATAGCTTTAGAAAACGAACTGAAACAACAAACGTGTTCTTTGTGACACTTTCACCGTGCAGACCTAAATTGTCTGTGAGATGTGACCCTATTTTCAAACCAAAGCAACACGTGCCACACTCGACCATTCGGGCTCCTCTGTGTAAACCTGTAGTGCAGAATGAACGGTACGTAAGCGCTCTAGTGAGGTTGGCAGGGCTGGCTAAAGGGGTTAGCTCTATGGAGAAACTTACGTATTCTTAATCTTTTTTTTTTTTTAATGTTACCTGAGACGGAATGGGCTTGTGTAACCTTAATCAAGTCCATAGCATCAACGTTATATATATATTTCCTAGCCAGAGATAGGTATCCATTTTATCGACCAACCCCTAGGGGTGGATGAACAGCTCAGTTGACTGTGGACCAACTGCCGCAGCCAAGGATCGAACCCATGCGTAATTGCTTCCACCATCTCAGCTAACAATATATATATATATATATATATATATATATATATATATATATATATATATATATATATATATATATATATATATATATATATATCAGGAATTCAGTAATTAGGAAGCAAGGATCTAGATCATTAGCAGAGCCGCTGTATAACAAGGCGATCAGATCAGAGAGCAAAAACAGCCGCTGGCAACAGCGCAGCCAGCGGTACCAGGGTCGTGGGTGATCATGGCACATAACTCTCCTACCTCTGGTCTCGTGTTGACAAAGGTACCAGTCAACAGAACTCCTACCAGATCAATTAACTGCTTAGTGGACACAGTATCTGTGTGTAATTGTAATGGATTTGAAGTATTAAGTTCTTACATTGTTTGTATCAATACTGTAGCTATAAGTTCCATGTGCAAGGGTACGATTGTGGTGTTTATACGAGACATGGCATCGTCTATAACAGGTCCCTCATAGAACTGATCAAGCTTTAAAATGTTATATTTATGGCGTCCACATAAGAAAATAGCATGAGAAGTTGACAGACAATGACCAAATAAGAAAATACAGTGAGAAGGTGACAGATTATGACACAACGAACATGAGTCGAGTGTGGAAAGCTGAAGGAATGAATTGATAATGTAATAACGGAGATAAACTGAACTAATTGCCTTGGTAATGCAATAATAGGCCTCCTGCATTACTCAGAACAGAGGTATGATCAGCAGTGGGGGAGCCAGGTCCTAGATCGGTGTGGAGACAATTCGCTTTGTGCCGCTTATATAACCGGGGGATTTGCCTATGCCAGTGAGCCATACATTGTGTTGTCACAGCAGGATGTACTTCACGTGTCAGGCTCATTCCCTGTGTGGATAAAGCCGATAGTATACCACAGAAGAGGCGCCGTATCAGGAGCGTACGTAGGGAGGGTGCTTGACCCAGCGGGTGAGGTACACCGCTACGAGCAGCGTATATACTGACCGACCTGACCTGGAGAGGAAGAGCTGTCGCGAGGTTACAGACGCACGTACGTAAAGAGACACGGGAATGTGATGAATGGTAATGGTGAGGGATTTACATGAGTTTACATGAGAAAGACAGACGACAGGAGGCGTGATTGGCCCATGATTGGGTTGTCTGAAAAAGGAAATGTTTTAACTTGACAAGAAATATCTAATTCCGCTCAATACTCTTTAAGGCTATTACCGACTCCCCGCTGTTGCACATTAGCCTTCTAGTGTCCCCGTTAACGCCGTCATTTATAAGTTTATTTCTGTTTTTTCTCAAAGTATACCTGAATTTTATGTATTTGTCTAAACGACTTTGGAGAGGATTTGCAAGGTTAGCATTCACTACGTCTGATGGTAACTTATTCCAGTGCTCAACACACCTATAGGAAAAGAAGGTTTTTTCCACACCCTTGCTACATCTTTTAGCATAGAGTTTTATTCCATTTATCCTAGCAACCGTATTTTCCTGTATTTCGAAAAGATGTTCTTGGTTTACTTAGTATTACATATTATTCGAATAGTCTCTATCCACCTTCCAACAGCCTCACCACTACCACCACTGTCTCTACCCACCTTCCAACAGCCTCACAACTACCACCACCGTCTCTACCCACCTTCCAACAGCCTCACCACTACCACCACCGTCTCTATCCACCTTCCAACAGCCTCACAACTACCACCACCGTCTCTACCCACCTTCCAACAGCCTCACCACTACCACCATCGTCTCTACCCACCTTCCAACAGCCTCACCATGACCACCACCGTCTCTACCCACCTTCCAACAGCCTCACCACTACCACCACCGTCTCTACCCACCTTCCAACAGCCTAACCACTACCACCACCGTCTCTACCCACCTTCCAACAGCCTCACCATCTACCACCACCGTCTCTACCTACCTTCCAACAACCTCACACCACTACCACCACCGTCTCTATCCACCTTCCAACAGCCTCAACATCTACCACCACCGTCTCTACCCACCTTCCAACAGCCTCACCACTACCACCACCGTCTCTACCCACCTTCCAACAGCCTCACAACTACCACCACCGTCTCTACCCACCTTTCAACAGCCTCACCACTACCACCACCTTCCAACAGCCTTACCACTACCACCACCGTCTCTACCCACCTTCCAACAGAACGTCTGCTGCACATGTTGGACGTGGCTGACTTACCTTTCTCTGCATGACAGATGTTGATATACCGAATGATGCTGACGCTGGCGTGGATGCACATGGAGAACGTCCCGAAGAACATGGCTGAGAAACCGTAGTAGTTACAGCCTATTGGTGGAGAGAAGAACAATCATGAACTTCATGGCACACCGCAAAGAACATCAGTAGATTTGTATGTGAACAAAATAACATAGGTTAGTCCCTGCTCCTGGCCACAACCATAAACTGGCCAAAAAGAAAAC
This sequence comes from Panulirus ornatus, assembly GCF_036320965.1. Taxonomy (NCBI): domain Eukaryota; kingdom Metazoa; phylum Arthropoda; class Malacostraca; order Decapoda; family Palinuridae; genus Panulirus; species Panulirus ornatus. Next base: position 19,203,938 of record NC_092251.1, on the reverse strand, counting down.
GGAGTATCTGTGGTTCTAGTAACCCAGTAATTACGGCATTGCCTCTGTAAGAAAAGGCAGAGATGAACACGTACATTAGAAGAGAATAAAACATTAAAATTGGGGAAACAGAAAACTGTATTAGATATGTTTTATATTGTGAGAAAGACCTTGAGACCTCCACGGTGTAGAAATTAGCGTTTCTAAACGAGACGTATTCCTGGGCCTCCCTGGGTCGAGTGCATAGGTTCGATTCCTGGTTGCGGCAAGCAGTCCACAGTCAACCTACCTACTTGCCTTCAAACCATGCTTTGCCCTACCCCGCCCCACAGGAAACAGTATCGCTATCCCCTGCTTCAGCGAGGTAGCGCCCGGAAAACAAAAAATCACATTTGTTCACAGTCTTTAGCTGTCATGTATACTGCACCGAAATCACAGCCCCCTTTCCACATCCAGAACCCACAGACTTTCTATGGTTTACCCCAGACACTTCACATGCCCTGTTTCAGTCCATTGACAGCACGTCGACCCCGGTATACCACATCGTTTCAATTCACCCTATTCCTTGCACGTCCCTTATCCTCCTGTATGTTCAGGCCCCGATCGCTCAAAAAATTTTTTCACTCCATTTTTCCACCTCCGATCTGGTCTCCCGCTTCTTGTTCCCCCATCTCTGACATGTATCCTCTTTGTCAATCTTTCCGCACTCATTCTCTCCATATGTCCAAACCAGTTCAACACACCCTCTTCTGCTCTCTCAACCACACTCTTTAAATTTCCACACATCTCTCTTACCCTTTCATTACTTACTCGATCATACCACCTCACACCACATATTGTCCTCGAACATTTCATTTCCAACATATTCACCCTCCTTCGCACAACTCTATCTATAGCCCATGCCTCACAACCATATAACATTGTTGGAACTACTATTCCTTCAAACATACCCATTTTTACTCTCCAAGATAACGTTCTCTCATTCCACACATTCTTCATCGCTCCCAGAACCTTTGCTACCTCCCCCACCCTATGACTCACTTCCGCTTCTATGGTTCCATTCGCTGCTAATTCCACTCCCAGATATCTAAAACACTTCACTTCCTCCAATTTTTCTCCAATCAAACTTACATCCCAATCAACTTGTCTGTCAACCCTACTGAACCTAAAACCTTGCTCTTATTCACATTCACTCTCAACTTTCACCTTTCACGCACCTTTCCAGCTCAGCCACCAACTTCTGCAGTTTCTCACTCGAATCAACCGCCAGAGCTGTATCATTTGCGAACACCAACTGACTCACTTCCCAGGCCCTCTTTATTCCCAACCGACTGCATACTCGCCCCTCTCTCCAAAACACTTGCATTTACCTCCCTAACAATCCTATCCAAAAACAAATTAAACAACCATTGGGACATCACACACCCCTGCTGCAGACCGAAATTCTAAGGGAACCAGTCACTCTCGTCTCTTCCAACTCGTACACATGCCTTACATCCTTAGTAAAAACTATTCACTGCTTCCAGCAGCTTACCTCCCACACCATATACTCTTAAGACCTTCCACAAAGCATTTCTATCAACTCTATCATATGCCTTCTCCAGATCCATAAATGCTACATACAAATTCATCTGTTTTTCTTAGTATTTATCACATACATTCTTCAAAGCAAACACCTAATCCACATATTCTCTACCACCTCTGAAACCACACTGTTCTTCCCCAATTTGGTGCTCTTTACATGCCTTCACCCTCTCAATCAATACCCTCCCATATATTTTCCCAGGAATACTCAACAAACTTATGCTTCTGTAGTTTGATTTTTCACCTTTATCCCCTTTGCCTTTGTACAATGACACTATGCATGCATTCCGCCAATTCTCAGGTACTTCACCATGATCATACATACACAGAAGATCCTTACCAAACAATCAACAACACGGTCACCCCCTTTTTTAATAGATTCCACTGCAATACCATCCAAAGCCGCCGCCTTGCCGGTTTTCATCTTCCGCAAAGAATTCACTACCTCCTCTCACTTAACCAAACCATTCTCGTAGACCCTATCACTTTGCACACCACCCCGCCCAAAACACCCTATATCTGCTACTCTATCAACAATAAGCATCCAAACAAATCTTCAAAATACTCAGTCCATCTCCTCCATTTCCTGTTATTACTTCCACACTTGACCCCTTCGCAGAGAACTGTGCCTTACAGGAAAAATCCTCACTTGGCCCCCTTCTATGTTCTACCTTTTGGAAAAGTTAAAACTGGTTGCGAGGCATGGGCTATGGATAGAGTTGTGCGCAGGAGGGTGGATGTGCTGGAAATGAAATGTTTGAGGACAATGTGTGGTGTGAGGTGGTTTGATCGAGTAAGTAACGTAAGGGTAAGAGAGATATGTGGAAATAAAAAGAGCGTGGTTGAGAGAGCAGAAGAGGGTGTTTTGAAATGGTTTGGGCACATGGAGAGAATGAGTGAGGAAAGATTGACCAAGAGGATATATGTGTCGGAGGTGGAGGGAACGAGGAGAAGTGGGAGACCAAAGTGGAGGTGGAAAGATGGAGTGAAAAAGATTTTGAGTGATCGGGGCCTGAACATGCAGGAGGGTGAAAGGAGGGCAAGGAATAGAGTGAATTGGATCGATGTGGTATATCGGGGTTGACGTGCTTTGTCGCTGTCTCCCGCGTTTGCGAGGTAGCGCAAGGAAACAGACGAAAGAAATGGCCCAACCCACCCACATACACATGTATATAAATACACGTCCACACACGCAAATATACATACCTATACATCTCAATGTACACATATATATACACACACAGACACATACATATATACCCATGCACACAATTCACACTGTCTGCCTTTATTCATTCCCATCGCTACCTCGCCACACATGGAATAACAACCCCCTCCCCCCTCATGTGTGCGAGGTAGCGCTAGGAAAAGACAACAAAGGCCCCATTCGTTCACACTCAGTCTCTAGCTGTCATGCAATAATGCCCGAAACCACAGCTCCCTTTCCACATCCAGGCCCCACATAACTTTCCATATATTACCCCAGACGCTTCACATGCCCTGATTCAATCCACTGACAGCACGTCAACCCCGGTATACCACATCAATCCAATTCACTCTATTCTTTGCCAGCCTTTCACCCTCCTGCATGATCAGGCCCCGATCACTCAAAATCTTTTTCACTCCATCTTTCCACCTCCAATTTGGTCTCCCACTTCTCCTCGTTCCCTCCACCTCCGACACATTTATCCTCTTGGTCAATCTTTCCTCACTCATTCTCTCCATGTGCCCAAACCATTTCAAAACACCCTCTTCTGCTCTCTCAACCACACTCTTCTTATTTCCACACATCTCTCTTACCCTTACATTACTTACTCGATCAAACCACCTCACACCACACACTGTCCTCAAACACCTCATTTCCAGCACATCCACCCTCCTAAGCACAACTCTATCCACAGCCCAAGCCTCGCAACCATACAACATTGTTGGAACCACTATTCCTTCAAACATACCCATTTTTGCTTTCCGAGATAATGTTCTCGACTTTTTCACCTCTTGCACCTTTCTCTTGACCTCCTGTCTCTTTCTTTTATACATCTCCCACTCAATTGCATTTTTTCCCTGCAAAAATCGTCCAAATGCCTCTCTCTTCTCTTTCACTAATAATCTTACTTCTTCATCCCACCACTCACTACCCTTTCTAATCAACCCACCTCCCACTCTTCTCATGCCACAAGCATCTTTTGCGCAATCCATCACTGATTCCCTAAATACATCCCATTCCTCCCCCACTCCCCTTACTTCCATTGTTCTCACCTTTTTCCATTCTGTATTCAGTCTCTCGTGGTACTTCCTCACACAAGTCTCCTTCCCAAGCTCACTTACTCTCACCACCCTCTTCACCCCAACATTCACTCTTCTTTTCTGAAAACCCATACAAATCTTCACCTTAGCCTCCACAAGATAATGATCAGACATCCCTCCAGTTGCACCTCTCAGCACATTAACATCTAAAAGTCTCTCTTTCGCGCGCCTGTCAATTAACACGTAATCCAATAACGCTCTCTGGCCATCTCTCCTACTTACATACGTATACTTATGTATATCTCGCTTTTTAAACCAGGTATTCCCAATCACCAGTCCTTTTTCAGCACATAAATCTACAAGCTCTTTACCATTTCCATTTACAACACTGAACACCCCATGTATACCAATTATTCCCTCAACTGCCACATTACTCATCTTTGCATTCAAATCACCCATCACTATAACCCGGTCTCGTCTATCAAAACCACTAACACACTCATTCAGCTGCTGCCAAAACACTTGCCTCTCATGATCTTTCTTCTCATGCCCAGGTGCATATGCACCATTAATCACCCATCTCTCTCCATCAACTTTCAGTTTTACCCATATCAATCGAGAATTTACTTTCTTACATTCTATCACATACTCCCACAACTCCTGTTTCAGGAGTACTGCTACTCCTTCCCTTGCTCTTGTCCTCTCACTAACCCCTGACTTTACTCCCAAGACATTCCCAAACCACTCTTCCCCTTTACCCTTGAGCTTCGTTTCACTCAGAGCCAAAACATCCAGGTTCCTTTCCTCAAACATACTACCTATCTCTCCTTTTTTCACATCTTAGTTATATCCACACACATTTAGACTCCCCAGTCTGAGCCTTCGAGGAGGATGACCACTCCCCGCGTGACTTCTTCTTCTGTTTCCCATTTTAGAAAGTTAAAAAAATACAAGGAGGGGAGGATTTCTGGCCCCCCGCTCCCGTCCCCTCTAGTCGCCTTCTACGACACGCGAGGAATGCGTGGGAAGTATTCTTTCACCCCTATCCCCAGGGATAATACATATATATATACATATATATTTATATATATATATATATATATATATATATATATATATATATATATATATATATATATATATATATATATATACATACACATACATACGCACATATACACACACACACACATATACATATATATACATATGAAAAATGTAAGAAATAATTTAGAAAACTGAAACTTCTAGCTTGAAATGAAATGAAAAAATGAATGTCACATAATGGTTCAACCTCTGGCTATGGAAAAGGGAAATGTATAATTTATTCACACAAACGTCAATAGTAGTTCTCATCAATTTAACCACTGTATCAATAAGCTTCAATGTCTAAGCTACATTTTTTCCAATTTCACTATTTTCTTGTCAAAGCAAATTATATATACATATACATATACATATATATATATATATATATATATATATATATATATATATATATATATATATATATATATAATCACCAGGAAGTGTGACCTTTCCTCCCAACAAATGTTCCATTATCTATACACAAGTAAACACACAAAAAAGAGTAAGAGGTTCAACAACATTTTCCATGTATACGTCCAGCAGTTCGTCTTGTGACTTATTATCCACACTGACACGTAATGCCTCCCACGAGGAGCCACTTGAAGACCTCCTTCGTTCCATCACCGGCCGACTAATGCGATTTGCTCGGAGCAAATCTTTTCCGCAGTTTACCATGACTCGTTATGAAAGTCCAGCCACGTTCTCAGCGGGACGACGCTATGGTTCCAGTCTTTCTCCTCCCCTGACGGTAGGTAGGTAGGTACTGCTTCTCCCAATGGCTATGACTCTCGACTTACCGTCTTCACATAGTGAGTGAGATTACGGCGACACATAGTAAAGTATCCCAAAGTAGTTTAATAATGGTAAGCCTGGAGTTTAATAATGGTAAGCCTGGAGTTTCCTTGGGAAGGTAAAGGGCAACTCTCTTATGCTAAAGAGAACCATCAACGTTCTTGAGATTCCTGAATACATCTTTTTTGTCAGGACTTAAGGAAAGCTGTCTTGTCTGAGGTCAGGGATCCGGAGATCACAAGTGGGAGGGAGAGTAGATTAGATGAAGATGTAGCTGAAGGAGGGTACACGAGAGAGAGAGAGAGAGAGAGAGAGAGAGAGAGAGGAGAGAGAGAGAGAGAGAGAGAGAGAGAGAGAGAGAGAGAGAGAGAGAGAGAGAGAGAGAGAGAGAGAGAGAGAGAGAGAGAGAGAGAGAGAGAGAGAGAGAGAGAGAGAGAGAGAGAGGAGAGAGAGAGAGAGAGAGAGAGAGAGAGAGAGAGAGAGAGAGAGAGAGAGAGAGAGAGAGAGAGAGAGAGAGAGAGAGAGAGAGGACGAAGATGGATACAGAGACTTCCTAAGTCAGGCTGATCCTACCGGCCGATCGTGGCCGAACTGTGGATGAGAAGTGATGAGCGAGTTACTATGAGGTAAGAATGGTAAGGGTCCTGCACAGGAGAGCGAGGGACGATTGTTGCACGGAAATATAGATGTTCAACGAGGGGGGGGTTCTGTTTAGGCTCCAGCCGCGAACAAAAGGCGACATCGAGGCCAGGCCTTGACTGAAATACAGAGAGGAATATAAAAGGGAAAAGGAAGAGACAAGGAAGAGTTTTGAAGACTTTTGAAAGGTATTGAGAGACCTGTCTTCTCAAATGTTCCAGGTCATAGTTATTGGGAAAGACGTGAGAAGGTAAAGAGATCCAGACTTCGAGACGTAAGGAAAGAGACACGTATCAAAACAGGCCACACATGTTGTCAATGGCCACAACATTAATCATATGACGCAGCAGCTTGTCGAGTATTGCATGGTCTAGCTAGTGGTGGGGGCACACGAGCAGCCAGCTCTCGGGAGCAAAAACCGAAGTAATACATATAGAAGTGGGAAATTGAACCAACATCGCGGCGTAGGGCAAGCAAGTCTTGAAGTTAGCCTGGGATAGTTTATAAGTCGGACCGCTTTCGACTTAACTCTGTCAAGAAAGGAATGCAAAGCTAGAACCATCTCAAAGCAGTACACCGTACAAGAACGACTCAAACCTTTGTGTTTACGGAGCAACTGTTCACAGGAGAAAAAAGACTGACATCTAAACAGAACTCCAAGTTACTTATAGGAAGGCTTTCCTGTTTCAGTAATGTGGGGGTTTCTATGAATGAGTGGATGTTACAGTAATACAAAAAATGTTCATTTATTCAAGACTTGGAGTTACAGAGCCGTTAAAAGAGAGTTGCTTGAGAATGCAGATAGTGTGAGTGGAGTGTGAAGATGTGAATGGTTTCAGTGTTGCTTGGGAGTACATACAGTGTAGGTGTTGCTTGAGAATGTGCTAGTGTTTCTTTGAAGCACAGGTAGCGTGAGTGTTGCTTGAGAATGTGCCAGTGTTTCTTCGAAGCACAGGTCGTGTGAGTGTTGCTTGTGAATGTGCCAGTGTTCTTTGAAGCACAGGTAGTGTGAGTGTTGCCTGGGAATGTGCTAGTGTTTCTTCGAATTACAGGTAGTGTGAGTGTTGCTTGGGAATGTGCTAGTGTTTCTTCGAATTACAGGTAGTGTGAGTGTTGCTTGGGAATGTGCCAGTGTTCTTTGAAGCACAGGTAGTGTGAGTGTTGCTTGTGAATGTGCCAGTGTTTCTTCAAAGCACAGGTAGTGTGAGTGTTGCTTGAGAATGTGCCAGTGTTCTTTGAAGCACAGGTAGTGTGAGTGTTGCTTGGGAATGTGCCGGTGTTTCTTCGAAGCACAGGTAGTGTGAGTGTTGCTTGGGAATGCACGTGATGTGATTATTGCTTGAAACCGTAAGTAGTGTGTTGCTTGAGACTGCAAATGTTACGAGTGTTGCTTGGGAGTGCATGTTGTGTGAGTGTTGCCTGGAGGTGCAGATGACTGAAGCGTTGCATGGAAGAAATGCTTTGGGTGCTGCCTGAGAATATGGAGTCAGTGTTTGAGACCCCTTGATAGAAAGGTGGTTTTGTGGTATGAGAGTACGTAGAAAGGAACTATATCATACCAAACCCATAACTTGTAGTATGAGAGTGAGCAGAGACGGACTATATCATTCTGAACTCTTATTTTCATTTAGTAAGTGCATTCGTAATTGCACTAAGTGTGTTATCTGTCAATTATCTTTTCGGCTACTTTTACAAGTGATCTTATTTCTTAATTATTGCTATCATCTTCGTCTCATCACGTTTCTCAGAACATACCACGGAACTCAAACATCCATAAGACCTTTCAAGTGACGAAAATAATATTCTTTTTTTTTTTCCAGCGAAGTATTGCTCATGACAAGCTGTGGCCCATATCAAGAAGGACAGCAGTTGTCCCTCAGACTCCTGTTGGCTCCAAAGATTTACGCACTTATCTGTAAGACACCCACACTCACCAACACTCCTGTCAAACAATGACAATGTTTACGACAACTGGCACACCACATCAGCCCTCCATTCCGATACTGGTAACTCTACGTGATTCGAGGACAGCAAACGACTTGCCAGGAAAATATCTAAGCAATGGCAGAGCATACGAATGAATATCAAATACTAAGGAATACGAAGCAATACTAAAAACAGTAGACTAAGAAGTCCTTTCGAGGCTGCTTGTGAGAGTGGAAGGGGACTAGTCACCCACAGATCAGGGTAGCAAGAACAGCAAGGCATACAGGATTTCCAAACAGGAGGAGCTATAAACATTTTCACGCATCTAATGGGACATAGATAATGCCAGTCGTGGATTTGAAGTCAATACTTTTTAAACATATCAATGGGACAACTTCCAAGTAATGCAAAATGATAATTTTTCCACATGTTAACAATCTTGTTGGATAGAAAGTGCTTCGCCTCATCTGATGTAAAACGTTTGTCTACGAGTTTATAACCATAACTACCTGTAAGATCAGAGGATTCCATCGAGAGGATCTGATCGGATCGGCTTTACTGAAACCTCTGATAGTTTTGCATATCTGTATTGAATCACCTTAGTTGTGTCTCATGGAATTTGTTTATCACTTTGGGAAACATCTTGCTAGCTAGCCTCTGTCCAGTCTCCATTCGGTCAAATATGGTGACCAAAACGGGACACACTTTTCTAGATGGGGACGCACCAATAAATTTTAAAGTGAAGATAACTTCCCGAGAATTAAATTTGAAACGTTAACCTAAAAACTAAAGAATTTTGTTATAGACCTTTTACCGCATTTGTGCACTGCTTACTCGGCTTCATGACACCAGATATTATTACACCAAGTCTTTTTCCATTTTCCATTGCAGTCTATCATCACTACATATGAGAAAGAGCACCAGTCCTAAGACTGATCCCTGTGGCACACCACTTGTTACGTCCAACCATTCTGAGGCTTAACCATTGATCACAACGCTTTGTTTACTGCCAGTCAACCAATTTTCAGACCACCGAGGAACAATCCCATCTATACTATAGGTCTCAACTTCTGCTATTTACCTTAAATGCGGAACTTTATCAAACACTTTACTGCTTAAGTTTCATCATTAAGTGTTGATCATATCACAAAGGATTTGGCAGAAATGCGCGAATTCGTCGCAAACCATTCTAAGAAACGCTCATTATATGGTGGTCCTCTAAATGGTTCACAATCTTTTCCCGAATGTAAGTTTCCATAAGTTTATCAACAACAGATGTTAAGCTGATTGGACAATATTTCCCGGGCAATGACTTGTGCGTTTTCTTTTTTTCAGGGCGAAGGTGGACAATAGCTGCTTATGTCATCTCGACTGATTTTCATCCTGAAAGCCAAAACGAGTGTCTAAGAAATGAGGATCTTAGGCATCGAAGACTCTCACCAAGACAACGAGGAAGCCATCTGATCAATGAATGAGTTTCCAATCGTTTCGAATATACTGTATGGAAACATCATATCAATAACCTTCATATTCCAAACTCAAGGTGCTTACTATAATTTACTTTTCTGCACGTAAGCCACATTTCCTTTCTAGATAACCCCATGTTTTATCCTTCGAAGGGCACCTAAGCCATCCTTCAGAGGGCACCTGAGCCATCCTTCAAAGGGCACTTGAGCCATACTTCAAACGGAGCCTGAGCCATCCTTCAAAGGGCACTTGAGCCATCCTTCAAAGAGCACCTGAGTCATCCTTCAAAGGGCACTTCAGCCATCCTTCAAAGGGCACCTGAGCCACCGTTTTTCAGCACTATCTCACACTCTGTGATTGCCTGAGATAAACACCAACAGGATACTTTTCATAAATGAGTTATCGTAACACAGAATTCACTGAAAACAAAATGTGATTGAGAGTATCATTTGCCGACGATGTGTGCAGGCATCTTGCCTCAGGATCCCCTTATGGAGATGCCATTATGACTGGAAAGGCAGCCACTTCCACAAGGCTAGACCGCAGATTAAGAAGCGTTGGTGGTGTTGTGTTTATATCTTGGTGGGGTGAGGGTAGGGATAGTTGAGGAATAAGTTGTCAGTGTCGTCTGTGTGGAAGCTGCATCCTAGGCATGAGAGGGTCTTGTGATGTTTTAACTTGGTGTTTGTAATATTAGAAAGATGAATTGTGTCCGAAGATAGACGAGAGGGCAGAACTCGTTCATGCTAGGGAGGTATGATTTCACATGGATGTATGCCTGGTGGGTAAAGGTTTAAAACTAGTTAAGGAAAGTGGATGTTTGGTGCTTTTTTAAGTCACTATCGTGTGTACATACAGTAGCCGCAAAAATTCTCGTCCTTCCTATGTTGTCGTTAAGGCTAGTGTTTCTAACAGTGTTAGCACCAGCAACCCGCCTCAGTGTGCCTCAGGCTATCTTTAGGAAAGATTGCTCTTTCTTTACTCCTCCTGGCTGCCACTTCGTTTTGGGAATTTCGCTTCTGGGCGCTGTATTTCTTCCAACTTTGCTTCGGAATGGTTGGCTCTTCTAAGGAGGAGAAAGCCCGAAATCTGAGCTGGAAGCAAGAAAATGTGGGTAAAAGTGAAATTTCAAGGTACACTGTGTGCTCAAAACGCTCAGTCAGACGACTACTTGCTAGCGATCGTGCCCTCCCTGACAACTTCATCCCGCCACCAAAATCTAGCCCTCGTCATCCAAGGAAGCCTTCTAGATATACAGATAACCTCCTAAGAACGAAAAGCCATCCAGAACCTTCAGGTAAAAACATTCAGTTCGCCTACAATAAGACCTCCCCATTCCCTCCTGCAAGCCAGCTGCCAAGCCCCTGCTTACGAAAAGAATTAAACGAAAATGACTCCCATTTGCAAAGGAATACAAGGACTGGAGCGGTGGGTAGTTGATTAGTGGGATGGGTGGGAGAGGTCTGAAGCTGTTACAAAGAAGAAGATACCAGACATGAGGTGAAAAAATTTTGAAATGTTTCTGTTTTGTTGAACAGTTGTTAAGATAATGTGTTTTCGTTTTCGGCATCGAGTGATTACCTTCAGTACTATTTTGGTCGGTTTGTTTCTTTGTTGTATTTGCTTTCGATAGGGTGGTTGACGAGGCAGGTAAAGTGCTGTTTAAAGTCGAGCTGATGAATTGTTCGTAAAAAATAGCTGAAGGATCTTTTACCTGTGTCAGGGCCTGGTGTCGGTAATTTGTTTTCAGGGTGTTTATAGTCTGTCTACATCCTCTGTGTTGATGTTTGCAGTGTGTGTGTGGGGAGTGAAGGTCATGCAAGAGGCACTTTGTAGAGTCGAGGTTTTGTTGAGTCAGAGTGGTAATCTGTTCAGGGTCTTAGGAGGACAAGTGCAAGATAGATTCCTATTTATCAGGGGCTGTGAAGACGACGGTAGATTTCTGTAGAAACGCGCACTTTCTGTTTTATGTGTGTTAGTCTTTATATTACGTGGCGTTGTGTTGCACGTTTTTCATTGCTTGAATAATGTCAAAGTGCTATTCCAGATATGCTGAGTAATGCTCACAAAATCTATTACATACACTGCTAACATTTTAACATGTAAATGTGTCTGGTTTAGCCAGCCGGACATATTTCATTATGAGTTTTCCTTTCCAGTTGTGAGCATTAACACGAATTATGTGTTTTTCATTTATTCCATCAATCATGTGCTTTGAAGGCCTTGGAATACTGCAAGCACCTGTGTATATGAAAATATTCTCTCATCTTTTTTACATAAATCAACATATTATCGTGAGGCAATAACATGAGAAAACTCAACAGATCAATGAACACAGAAACTTCAAGCTCTCGTCTGTGTTTGGAAGCAGTGTGAAGGATACAGCGTCAAGAGAGAACAAGAGAATATGATACAACATCTGAACCCACTCCACCTGAGGCACATGGAATTGTGAACCAGAAGATCATAGAATGATTGACCAAAATGAGTCAAAAGTATAAATGTTCTAATCCTTTGTAGTCACTTGGTTAAGAATGTGAGGTGCGCCTCTGCACAGTTTCCAGGTCCACTTCATTCTGAGTTGGGACGGTGGTCGACCAGGCAACTGGAAACCGAAGGCTCAAGTAGCCACCACATCCTGCCTGGTTTCGGGCAGGGTAAATACATCCTCATCCTCTACCCCCCATCACCCAGGGCTTCTTAGATTCATCTACCCCATCATCTGGGGCTTCTTAAATTCCTCTACCCCATCATCCAGGGCTTCTAAAATTCCACTACTCCATTATCCATGGCTTCTTCAATTCCTCTACTCCATCATCCAAGGCTTCTTAGATTCCTCTATTTCATCATCCAAAGCTTCTTAAATTCCTCTACCTCATCATTTGGGGCTTCTTAAGTTCCTCTACCCCATCATCCAGGGCTTTTTAGATTCCTCTACCCCATCATCCAGGGCTTCTAAAATTCCACTACCCCATCATACATGGCTTCTTCAATTCCTTTACTCCACCATCCAAGGCTTCTTGAATTCCTCTATTCATCATCCAAAGCTTCTTGAATTCCTCTACCCCATCATTTAGGGCTTCTTAAATTCCTCTACTTCATCATTCAGAGGTTGTGGTTAGGTTTCCACATTTGATGGAAAAGTTTCTGATATTATTCAGAGTAAAATGAAGAGTTCCCAGCTTCGTATCGTCGTTAACTTTACATTGCTTCAACTTATCGCTCATTCTCTTATCTCTACATAACCTCTTCTCCTTCGTCGATGTCCTCATCTTTCCTTCCTGTAAGAATTCCTTCCCTGATCGTCTTTGTCTCTTCTTCCTCTCTTTTCTCCCCTTCTGCCTCCCATCTCCTTCCCCTCTATGTCACCTTTCTTCCCATCTTGTTCTCTTACCTGTACTTCTTGACCTCTCTCTCTCTATTCCTCTGTACTGTCCTGGACGTAACGTTCCATCATGGAATGTATAAGTCTTGTAAGTCAGTGTAACTCATGTAACTCATCATTATTCTTCTGTGGAAGATTTTCTGTGTCCAGGAGCTCGGATGAGCGGCATAGATCATGCCACATATGAGAGGGGGGGGGGGGGGTTCTGCTTTGGTCTCGCTGTGTCTCACTTACAAGCATGACCAGATGGGAGAGTTGTGAGAGGCTTAGCCCGACGTCCAAACACAACACCACTACCCCTGCTCTCTCTCTCTCTCTCTCTCTCTCTCTCTCTCTCTCTCTCTCTCTCTCTCTCTCTCTCTCTCTCTCTCTCTCTCTCTAACACACCTGATTCCCTCCGTCCCCTCTCTTGCCATCCTGGTCCATCCTTCCTTTCCCATACAACCTGTCCTTCTCCAACAGCGTCCACTGCCTGCGCCCCCCCCCCACACCCCGCAACCCTCAAGCCCTTCTTGAACTCCATCACGACCACCCTCCCCCTCACCTCCTCCTCCCTTCCCCGTCCTGCTGCCTCTTCTCACCCTCAGCTAAACTTCCAGTCCCTCCTCCTCCACCAAGGTTCAAAGACCCAGGCACTCTCGCGCCCTCATCCCTTAACCTCCTCCAGTTTTACTTCACACTTCAGTCACCCGTCCAGCCGTTCCCCCTCCTCATACGGCCACTTTGCTCCCTCCTGCCAGAGCGACCATGAAAAATCCCATGAGTCTAAGAAATTCGCTGGTCAGAAATGTGGGCAAACGTATAGCGAGGAACTCAGGAGCTGAGAGAGCATTCCATATCTACCTGGTGCCAGAATTTCTACACGAAACAAAAAGATAAAGACGATAAAAGCACAAGCTAAATAGTCATGTTTAGGTTTACCAAGATTATACAAATTCGTAAGTTATCGTAGGTGAACAACGAGCTGATTGGCTTCCTGAAAGATAGATTGGAAAACATCGTTCCAGCTGGCGCTTCCTCCAGACAGAATGTACGTAACTACACAGTAAACAGAGCGTCAGGTGTAAGCGACAGACTGAAACGCTTGTGCACACATAAACAAAGGAATACAAAGGACTTCAAACAGCATCAATGGGTCCTCTCGAGGCTATGTGTGATATTGGAAGATATCAGAAACTCACAGATCAGGTGTGGTAAAAAGACAGAAGGTATATAAATCGTTCAAAGAGAATAACCTGCAAACTGTCATTAACACTATGTAGGCGCAAGTAATGAGAGTCGTAGCCTTGAAGCGATGTATATATCAAGTCAGTTCTTATACGTATGCATAGTTCTGCTTTCTGCCACTCTACTTGGCAAATCGTTCCCTATGTTAACAATCCTGTTGAAGAAGAGAGAGAGAGAGAGAGAGAGAGAGAGAGAGAGAGAGAGAGAGAGAGAGAGAGAGAGAGAGAGAGAGAGAGAGAGAGAGAGAGAGAGAGACAGACAGACAGACAGACAGACAGACAGAGAAAGGAACAGAGAGAGAGGTCAAGAAGTACAGGTAAGAGAACAAGATGGGAAGAAAGGTGACATACAGGGGAAGGAGATGTGAGGCAGAAGGGGAGAAAAGAGAGGAAGAAGGAAAGATGAGGACATAGACGAAGGAGAAGAGGTTATGTAGAGATAAGAGAATGAGCGATAAGTTGAAGCAATGTAAAGTTAACGACGATACGAAGCTGGGAACTGTTCATTTTACTCTGAATAATATCAGAAACTTTTCCGTCAAATGTGGAAACCTAACCACAACCTCTGAGCATTGCCAGACCGGAGTAAACATCACCTGAGCATTAGATATTAAAACCAAATGAAAACAAATAAAACCCTCCCCTCGCCTACTCTCCCCTCGCCCACTCACCCCTGCCCACTCTCCCCTCGCCTACTCTCCCCTCGCCCACTCTCCCCTCGCCCACTCTCCCCCCGCCTACTCTCCCCTCGCCCACTCTCCCCTCGCCCACTCTCCCCCTCGCCCACTCTCCCCCTCGCTCACTCTCCCCCTCGCTCACTCTCCCCCTCGCCCACTCTCCCCCCGCCCACTCTCCCCTCGCCTACTCTCCCCTCGCCCACTCTCCCCTCGCCTACTCTCCCCCTCGCTCACTCTCCCCTCGCTCACTCTCCCCTCGCCTACTCTCCCCTCGCCTACTCTCCCCTCGCCTACTCTCCCCTCGCCTACTCTCCCCTCGCCAACCCTCCCCTCGCCTACTCTCCCCTCGCCCACTCTCCCCTCGCCTACTCTCCCCTCGCCCACTCTCCCCTCGCCCACTCTCCCCTCGCCTACTCTCCCCTCGCCTACTCTCCCCTCGCCCACTCTCCCCTCGCCTACTTTCCCCTCGCCCACTCTCCCCTCGCCTACTCTCCCCCTCGCCCACTCTTCCCTCGCCCACTCTCCCCTCGCCTACTCTCCCCTCGCCTACTCTCCCCTCGCCCACTCTCCCCCCGCCTACTCTCCCCTCGCCTACTCTCCCCTCGCCCACTCTCCCCCCCGCCTACTCTCCCCTCGCCTACTCTCCCCTCGCCCACTCTCCCCTCGCCTACTCTCCCCTCGCCTACTCTCCCCTCGCCCACTCTCCCCCCGCCTACTCTCCCCTCGCCTACTCTCCCCTCGCCCACTCTCCCCCCGCCTACTCTCCCCTCGCCCACTCTCCCCTCGCCCACTCTCCCCCCGCCTACTCTCCCCCCGCCTACTCTCCCCTCGCCCACTCTCCCCTCGCCCACTCTCCCCTCGCCCACTCTCCCCCCGCCTACTCTCCCCTCGCCCACTCTCCCCTCGCCCACTCTCCCCTCGCCCACTCTCCCCCCGCCTACTCTCCCCTCGCCTACTCTCCCCTCGCCCACTCTCCCCTCGCCCACTCTCCCCTCGCCCACTCTCCCCTCGCCCACTCTCCCCCCGCCTACTCTCCCCCCGCCTACTCTCCCCTCGCCTACTCTCCCCTCGCCCACTCTCCCCCCGCCTACTCTCCCCTCGCCCACTCTCCCCTCGCCCACTCTCCCCCCGCCTACTCTCCCCTCGCCCACTCTCCCCTCGCCCACTCTCCCCCCGCCTACTCTCCCCTCGCCCACTCTCCCCTCGCCCACTCTCCCCTCGCCCACTCTCCCTCGCCCACTCTCCCCCCGCCTACTCTCCCCTCGCCCACTCTCCCCTCGCCCACTCTCCCCCCGCCTACTCTCCCCTCGCCCACTCTCCCCTCGCCCACTCTCCCCTCGCCCACTCTCCCCTCGCCCACTCTCCCCCCGCCTACTCTCCCCTCGCCCACTCTCCCCTCGCCCACTCTCCCCTCGCCCACTCTCCCCCCGCCTACTCTCCCCTCGCCCACTCTCCCCTCGCCCACTCTCCCCTCGCCCACTCTCCCCCCGCCTACTCTCCCCCCGCCTACTCTCCCCTCGCCTACTCTCCCCTCGCCCACTCTCCCCCCGCCTACTCTCCCCTCGCCTACTCTCCCCTCGCCTACTCTCCCCTCGCCTACTCTCCCCTCGCCTACTCTCCCCTCGCCAACCCTCCCCTCGCCTACTCTTCCCTCGCCCACTCTCCCCCCGCCCACTCTCCCCCTCGCCTACTCTCCCCTCGCCTACTCTTCCCTCGCCCACTCTCCCCCCCGCCCACTCTCCCCCTCGCCTACTCTCCCCTCGCCTACTCTCCCCTCGCTCACTCTCCCCTCGCCCACTCTCCCCCCGCCCACTCTCCCCCTCGCCTACTCTCCCCTCGCCTACTCTCCCCTCGCTCACTCTCCCCTCGCCTACTCTCCCCTCGCCCACTCTCCCCTCGCTCACTCTCCCCTCGCCTACTCTCCCCCTCGCCCACTCTCCCATTCTAACATTTTATAACCTTTCTTGCTGCCTCTTCATAAACCAGGTCCGGGAACAATGGTCCCTCGGGAGGACGTGATTAACCGCAAGAGTCTGGCGTCCTCCAGCTGGTCCTCGATGGACCAGCTTCTCGAGAGGCGGGAGGACGGGGTACACCGAGACCCTGATTCTTCCTTGTTGACTATTCATCAGCAGGTGGAGGAGCCATCGGCAGCCAGGGTTGAGGGTGCTTCCTCGTGCATTGTGTCTCGGTTCATCGCTCGTGAAAAAATAGGTCGCTCACACTCTGTGATGACTCAGGGTCTCATGATCACTTCAAGAAGTTACTACGTTTTCTATCTATCCCTCTTTGTGTGTGGATATATATATATATATATATATATATATATATATATATATATATATATATATATATATATATATATATATAATATATATATATATATTCTTTCTTTTCTTTCATACTATTCGCCATTTCCCGCGTCAGCGAGGTAGCGTTAAGAACAGAGGACTGGGCCTCTGAGGAAACATCCTCATCCAGCCCCCTTCTCTGTTCCTTCCTTTGGAAAAAAAAAAAAAAAGAGAGGGGAGGATTTCCAGCCCCAACCCCCTCCCCCGCTACCTCCCCTTTTAGTCGCTTTCTGCGACACGCACGGAATACGTGGGAGGTGTTCTTTCTCCCCGATCCACGGGGAAAATGACACTGGATAAGTTCCTAAGTGCACTTTCGTGTAATAATCACATCATCAGGGGAGACACAAGAGAGAAATATAACATTTAGTTGATATACATCGAAGAGACGAAGGTGAAATCGCAATTTAGTACAAGTTCAGACAATTCTATTGAATGTGTAATTTTTCTATACATGAGCACGACATTTTTCGTGGAGACAATCCATCTCATCAGATGCCAGTAGCTAAAGTTATTCAAATCCCAACATCTCCGATCTCCTAAGACTCCAACTTGCAAAGAAAACTGGATACAAGTTGCCATCTTGTTCTCCCGATAACACTGCACGTAATGCCTGAAATCTGATGTCAGTCTCCATCACCAATTCCTGGTCAAAGTCTGTGTACTTCAGGACGGGTGGCATCGTCAAAGCTTCCTTTAACCTCTCAAAGGCGGCATGACACACCTCCCTCCATTGAGAACTGAAGTCCACACTAAATCTTCCACATATCAGCTGTTGTAGGAGCGTGGCTGACTGCATGAACCTCCTAGCGAGCTTCCAGTACAATGGGTGGAACCCCATGAAAGCGCCATCATCTCTCACGGTTGCTGGTTCTGGTCGCTCTCTAACCATCCTCACCTCTCCATGATCGGCATCAGTCCCTTTGGAAGATACACGTAACCCCAGATACGTGAGTTGTGCTGCTATAAACTGGCACCTTTACGGCATGAATATTAATCCTTACCTCTTCACTCTTTCGACCGGCTCTCTTTCTTTAAGTGCTCATCCACGGTTTGTTGAGAACACCATAACGTTGTCCAAACAGACGAGCGATGTGGGAAAAGATCCTGTCGCCCAGGATGCGTTCCATGTAGCGCTGAAATGTGTTTACGCTATTCGAGAGCCCAATCGGAAGCCACTTGTACAGGATATGGCCGAATGGTGTTGATCCTAGGCTGGGGAAAGGCATCCCTCAGTGTCGTGGCACTGAGTTTCCTGTAATGAACCCATGGTCGCTGTGATCCATCGCGCTTCCCGACTATGACCCTCGCTGGCGAGTGTGGCCCATCGCTCGGCCTCTATTACACCCACTTCTGTCAACTGGCTGATCAGCTGCTACACCTCCGACACCTGATACGGTGTCTTGCCTGCTATATGCCCTCACCCCATCCCTCAGTACATACCTATGCCTTGCTTCTTCGACACAGGCGGGGCCACACCTCCCCTGCTTCCCCAACAACGTTCAACGTCGACATCGTCAGCCCCTTCATCACAGACCAGTAGCCCCACATTACGCACGGTCACCCCACATACCTCCACCGAGAGTCGAACGCAGTATATTACGCAGCAAGACGTTACCCTCGACTCCCGTTACTCTCACTGTGCAAGGCTGGTGTGGGACCCCCTCGTGGCAGTAATTGCACCTCATACCACAGCGCATCAGTCAACCAAACTCCCAACCCCGTGTCTGACCGATCCCAAGACTTTTCTATCCTTCCACCTCCACCTGGACCCACGGACAAGCTGCCCTTAACCTCACCTCAGCTCCTAAGAATCACGCACGCTCCTCCTGCTCGCTCCCGCCAACCTCTGCATCCCAAGACGCGGTCTTGGGCAGTCTCCGTCAAGCCTACCCCACTTCCCAAAGCAGCGATATGTGAAGCGTTCTCCCTCCGTCCTTTTAGACTTTCCTGGTTGTTATCTCTGGAAAACCGATTCGATCCGATTTGCTGTCCGAATAAGGTCTCCCAAACATCTCTTGCATGCGTTCGATTGCTTCCGGAGTCCCTTGTGTAGGCATTGTCCGTTGGGAACCAAGACCTGTTATCCTGCATAAGAAGCAGCTTACCCCTCTCTCGCTCCCAGGTCCAACACGCGTCCATATGTTACCATTGCGCTCAACTCTTCGCACTCCTGTCATCATTTTTTCCTCATTCCTCCTTAGTCCAATCTCTCTACCACCGATAGCCAATCAACACCCTCCCTTCAGCGATTGCTTTAGGTGCTTCGCAATGTGCCTTCTCAGCTTGATGCCTATCCCTTCCACGTGCTCATGAAGGATGCTCATGAACCTCAGCCCTAGTCTCAGGTCCAAGCATGCTTCCCTTAACCGCCTCAGTTCCTACTCATATCCATCAGCTTACCCAGAAATTCCCGTAATGTCTCCTCCTCTCCCTGTATCCTGCCCATCATTCCAGCTTCCCACTGTTGGCCGTCAGTGTGGGAGCGTAAACCCTCTCCAGCGCTCGGTTTCGCCAACTAATCTTATTCAGGTCTCTCATTAAACACTCGCTCGGCCGCCGAGCCTTCTTAAGTGGAGCCAACACACACCCAGTCTTTTCTTTCTTATTCCATTTCATCTGCAAGAAATCCTGATCTAACTATCGGAACTGTGACTTTAAGGCCAAGTCCTTCCTCGTGATTGATCTTCAACCTACCTGGCTCCTTATGGTCCACTTGGGGATACTCCTCTGCCACTCTCTCCCTGGTGCTTCATGATTCATCCAGACTGTCATCCTCCCTTGGAGTACGACTCACCTGGCCTCCGCCTCCGTTCAACTCACTCCCTCGTGAACCCCAGCTTGGCATCCCGCTCACCGCCGAGTCCCCTCCCAGTGAGTGCTGAGGAACGGTGGCCTCGTCCCCTCGACACAATGAGCCACTCTGCCACCACAGTCACAATCACCAGGTACTCCCAGTCCTGCCCTATCTACCCCCGGTTCAAGAGTGCTTGGTAACTCATCAGACAACTTTCCTTCCCTATCCAAGCCTCCATCTTTCACTTCCCTGCAGTTCGTGAGTGACCTGCTGGATGTTACCAAGTTTTCAAGGGTAAAAAGAAAGAGAGAAGATAATGTGTACAGATTTGGTCCTAACACTTATTAGCACTGAGAACACCCGTTCAGTCGAGTGCACCACAGGGACACATAGCTGGGGTTTCAGAGACCCTCTTAATAATGACGTTAATGACCCAATTTGTGGGAAGGACTATAAGGGTCATTGTGACCACTCTCCTCCCTGTAGGCTAGGGGAAGAGGCCGTTAACTTTATGTAACACATTGTCTAACGCTTGAATATCATTACATGGAAAGAACTATTGTGACATAGATGGAAGTAGACATGGACAGAATCCGTCAAAGATCCAAACACATGAAGGGTCGTAACACAGCCAAGAGAAACCGACATGGATATACCAACAGTATAAGAGATCACCTTAAGCATACTGTCTCCCCATATGTGGGTATAGATGCTATAACATGGATAACAACAATGTTCTTACATCCTAGCAAAATACTGATGTCAATACTATCAATAAATATGACCTAGGTAAATCATATGACAAAAAATTGAACTGGAAACAAGAATACACGTAAACTAATTCAAGTTTCGTGTGGGATAGCAATTCAGGTTACAGTAATCCATGCCACATAGCATGATACTGATATTCTAATCTACATACAACAGGCCTTTGGTGTTAGGGAGTTCTTCGTGGCGCCTCCTGCATCTCCGTGTCACTATAGCGGGTCCATAGTTGTGGACTGTGGATAGGCAGCATCAGGGCGTCTGTGCCTCAGCGCCCTAGCGACAGACTGCGCCCTCCACGTCAGGTCGGGTCCTGGATACGTTGCTCACAGCGGCATACCGCCTTCTCTGGGTCGTTCAAGCACGACCTTCGCACGTCACTGGTACGACTCACGCCCTAGCTGCGCCCTCCGCCGTCACACCAGGGACACGACGCTCAATAACCAGAATATTCACTCGCTGAGACGCCATTCGGAACTCACCCCAGAGCGAGGAATCTCCTTCCCAAGTCTGGTCTTGTTTAGGTCCGTTACCTACACATTACCGCTACGGGGAACGGCTCTTACTTCACCATACACGTTCCCTGGTGACAACATAATGCTGTACTTACCGGGATTGTTATGAATCTGTGTTTCCTGGCCGCCTGGGCTGAGCCAATCATGACCTGATGTTATGCACTTGGTGTCACCACTGCCAGTCTGAGACTGAGTGAGCAGCTTTCCCTCCCGTTTCTGACACGTCCAGGTCACATCAGAGTTTCCAGGGGGGGGTTACTTAGTGTCCTTGATAAATTATCTGAATAATTCACATCTTCAATTTGCCACCCCTCGCCTCATCTTCTTTGTGTCACTTAATGTCACTATCACACTGTATCTTCTTATTTGAACATCGGAAATGTAACGCTTTACAGCTTCCTTAATCGTATGGAGGACATACTATAGTGTTCGATGCCACGTAGTGTGTTGACAATTCAAATGATTCCCACACATATCTTACTGCGACATTGATGGTATGATTCATAGCATTAATGTCCTTACACTGTAATGACACTGTAATATTTCGATTATTATCTGGGCAACATAATCCAGAGGGGTGCTAGTGATTGATAAATGGTCAATCTCCAACACATCCAACCTCTTCTCAATGTTATTTCATCTATGTTCCACTGCCTCGCACCCATACAACACCGTCAGGACCAGCAAACGCTCACACATACCGATCTTTACCCTCACAGGCAATGACGTTTCGTTCCACACATTCCTCGGTGCATGTAGGACCCCAGGCATCCCCCTCATCCACGATGGGTTTCTGCAACTTCCATGGTTTTCTTTCCGCCGACATGTCCACTCATAGGTATTAAATCAACTCCATTTCTCTTCATTCAAACTCCATCTCCAACTAAGCTCCCCAATCTTTATAACTTTATTTCTATTTAGAGTAACTCTCAACTTTCTCCCTTGAACCTTTCGCCAGAGCCGTGTCATCAGCAAACAGCGACTGACTCACCCCTCATGCTCCTCCACCCTCTGCCAACCCAACTCTGAGACTCGCATTTACCTCCCTAACCATCCTATCCATCAACAGATCTAACAGCCATGGTGACATCACACACCTTCTTCACAGTCCCACCTCCACCTGGTACACCTCACAAACCTCTCTACCTACTACCACAAGAATCTTGTTCTTCTAATGGAAACTCCTCATACTCTCTGGTAGCCTTCCTCCCACACTTTTCCTCCACAAAGCCACTCTATCAGTCATATCATATGCTTTTTCCAGATCCATAAATGCTACATAGATATCTTTTTTCTTTTTCTGTTTATTTCTCGGGGAATTCAAAAGCAGAAATGTGATCCGCAAATCCTTTATCACTCTTGACCTCATATTCTCCCTCCGTACTCTGGTATTTTGTGCATACTACAACCCTCTCAATCACCACTCTCCCCTACGCCTTACCAAATATACTCAATGATATTATACTTTCACTGTTCTTACACACTTCTGTGTCCCTTGCATTTATACAGTGACACACACAAGCATTCTACTAATCCTCAAGTATCTTCTCTTGTGCTATAAATACCTTTACAATCTTATCTAACCATTAAGCAAAACTGGCATCCACTTTCTTGAGAAACTGAAGAGCAATTTCATCCATTACACTGTTTTGCCACACTTTATCTTACGTAAAGCTTTGACCACCTCCTCTCTTTTCACCAAATCACTGACATGACTCTTGATCTGCACACCTCTCGACCTAAACACCCTATCTGTATCTGTGACCAAATCATTTAACGCAGTCGACAACCCTTTAAATTGCTCACGCCACCTCTTTTTCACTTCTTTGCATGTTGCCACATTCATACCTGCTCCCTTCACTGATGCTCCCATTTGTTCTCTTGTTCTCACCAGACTACTCACATCCTCTGAAACATTTTTGTTTTATCATTCCTGATATCTGCAGAAATTATTTCATCTTTTCCTAACCGCTGCACTTCCGCATGGAGCTTCTTGTCCATCTTCCCAGTCTCTCGAACACCATCCTGTAGATAAAGCCCATACAACTCTCCAATCACTTTCACTAACAGCTTAACCTCTTAAACCTAACACTTGCCTACGTTTCTTCAATGCCCATGTCCCACCTTCCGCATGCCATAGATTTCACGCATAAGCTTCACTAAATACCTCCTAGTCATCATCCACTTCCACCAGTTACCTTTGATCTTCCGTGGTATCTTCACTTCAATCTTTATCATTTTCACTTCCCACTCATAGCATTACTTCTTTTTACCTGAAGTCTCCACAGACATTCACCCTCGCCTCCACTAGCAAACGAATCAGACAGCATTTTCACTTCCCACTCATAGCATTACTTCTTTTTTCCTGAAGTCTCCACAAACATTCACCCTCGCCTCCACTAGCAAGTGAATCAGACAGCCCAGTTGCTGCCCCTTCCAGCACATTTTCATCCAAAAGTCTCTCTTTAGCACGCCGTCCAATCACGACACAATCCAATAAGGACCTATTACCATTTACCTCCTCACCCACGTTTGCAATTACCATTTACTTCCTCACCCACGTATGCTTATGTATGACCCTCTTTCCGAACTAGATTTTCCTAATCATCGAGTTCTTCTTTCAGTGCGCACATCCACAAGATTCTCCCCATTTATGTAATCTTATATAATCTTTCAGTACCATGTGTTTCCTAATCTCAACCTATAATGCCACATCATGCAGTCTTGCATTGAAATCACCCATCAAAATTAGTCGATCCCTCACACCAAAATTGCTGACGTAAACACTTAACTCCTAAAATCTCACCTCTCTTCCTCGCTCCTGATGACATAGTAATGATGGCAGATTCTAGTGAAAAACTGTATAAGTTGATGTCTTTGTTTGGGAAAGTGTATGAAAGGAGAAAGTTGGGAGTAAATGCGAATAAAAGCAAGGTTATTATGACCATAATCACGAACAGTCAACCATCCCCCCAAATCCACTTTTTTCATTCATATCAGTATGTGGTTCACATCTGTACACTCTTTCTCATATTTCCACAATGCTTCCATCAGCTGAGATACCACCATTCCTCTGCTCTCACCCTAACGCTTATCTCATGCTCAGTCCTTACTACATTCCCAAGCCATTCCTAATCCTTTCACTTGAGCTTAGTTTCACTCATACCAAAATTCTTAGGTGTCCAGCCCCTAAATATGTCACCTATCTTTCCCCTCCTTTCAGGCACTCCCAGACAACCCAGCTTTAAGCTTTTGAATTCAGCGCATGAGCATTCCTCAATTGTCTCCTTCTTCTCTTCCATCTTCTAGAAAATGAACGTTAAAAAAGGGAGGGTTTCCAACCCCCCTGCTTCCACTCCGTTTAGTCGCCTTCTATGACACGCATGGAATAGGAGGCTGTTCTTTCTCATCCTTCTACAGGGTTACATGCATACCGTATATACCTCCTCCTTAAAGGCTGAAGCTAAGACTTTTTCATGTGACCAACATAAGAAGAAAAGAGAGATAGGGAATATGTTTATGTTTGAGGAAAGAAATCTGGATGTTCTGGCTCTGAGTGAACCAAAGCTCGAGGGTAGCTAGAGGAAATGTTTGGGAATGTCTTTGGGGTACAGCCAGGGGTTAGTATGAGGGCGTGACTTAAGGAAAGTGTTGCACGTCTGCTGCAGGAGAACTGAAGGAATGTGTGAAACATTAAGAAAGTGAGCTTTAGACTGATATGGAAAGAATCAAAATGAATTACGAGATGTGGATGACTGCTAGTGTTTATGTACTTGGCTGTGACAAGAATGGTGAAGAGATGAGAGTGTTATGGGCGCATCTGAGTGGGTGTGTCAGTTTTGATGCTATAGATTAGGTATTCGTGCTAGATAAGCTGAATTCGAAAGTAAGCCATGTGGCATTACAGGGTATAACTAGGAGGTAAGGTTATTCAGTAAGGTGAATGGAAATGGTGAACAGCTTGTGGAACTGTGAGGTGAAAAAGGACTGGTGACTGAACCTGTCAGGTTTAGATAGAGGGACGTATTGATAATGCGTGGGTAGTACGCAGACATTGTTGGATTAGGTTTGGATTGATTTATGTACTTCAGAGACTCAAGGATGTGGACGTGTTGAGAGGTGCAACTGGTGGGCTGTCTGATCATTACCTGATGGAGACTGAGGGGTAAAGATGTATAAAGTTTTTTGTAAGAGAGGAAATGATATGGTTGAGAGAAAGGTTGTGGTGGTAACTGAGCTCGGAAAAGAGGGTGTTGTGAAGAAATACCGGGAAAGATTGAGCGCAAAGCTGGGATGCGCGAGAGAAGTGTGTGTCATGCGGAAGGTGGGAGATGGGAAGGTGAGAAACGGTAGAGAGTTGGGATGACAAAGTACAGTTGCTAGAGAAAAAGAGAAGAGAGGTATACGGACGGTACTTACAGGGAAAAAGAGAAAAAGAGGGCAAATTTTAGTTGGAGTGAGCGAGTATCCGTGAACTTTAGAGAGAATAAGATATTTTGGAAAGAGGTTAATAATGTGCGAAAGAGAAGAGGAAAAGTGCTGCAATGGGCAAAATGGGAAGTTGTAACAGGGGATGATGAAGTGAGAAGGAGATCGAGTGAGTATTTTGAGGGACTATTGAAATGTGTTTGATATCCCAGGAATTGACGATCTTCGGAAAATGAATATCCCAGGAATTGACGATCTTCGGGAAATTGATATCCTCGGAAAATGAATATCCCAGGAATTGACGATCTTCGGAAAATGAATATCCCAGGAATTGACGATCTTCGGGAAATTGATATCCTCGGAAAATGAATATCCCAGGAATTGACGATCTTCGGAAAATGAATATCCCAGGAATTGACGATCTTCGGAAAATGAATATCCCAGGAATTGACGATCTTCGGGAAATTGATATCCTCGGAAAATGAATATCCCAGGAATTGACGATCTTCGGGAAATTGATATCCTCGGAAAATGAATATCCCAGGAATTGACGATCTTCGGGAAATTGATATCCTCGGAAAATGAATATCCCAGGAATTGACGATCTTCGGAAAATGAATATCCCAGGAATTGACGATCTTCGGGAAATTGATATCCTCGGAAAATGAATATCCCAGGAATTGACGATCTTCGGAAAATGAATATCCCAGGAATTGACGATCTTCGGAAAATGAATATCCCAGGAATTGACGATCTTCGGGAAATTGATATCCTCGGAAAATGAATATCCCAGGAATTGACGATCTTCGGAAAATGAATATCCCAGGAATTGACGATCTTCGGGAAATTGATATCCTCGGAAAATGAATATCCCAGGAATTGACGATCTTCGGAAAATGAATATCCCAGGAATTGACGATCTTCGGAAAATGAATATCCCAGGAATTGACGATCTTCGGAAAATGAATATCCCAGGAATTGACGATCTTCGGAAAATGAATATCCCAGGAATTGACGATCTTCGGGAAATTGATATCCTCGGAAAATGAATATCCCAGGAATTGACGATCTTCGGAAAATGAATATCCCAGGAATTGACGATCTTCGGAAAATGAATATCCCAGGAATTGACGATCTTCGGAAAATGAATATCCCAGGAATTGACGATCTTCGGAAAATGAATATCCCAGGAATTGACGATCTTCGGGAAATTGATATCCTCGGAAAATGAATATCCCAGGAATTGACGATCTTCGGAAAATGAATATCCCAGGAATTGACGATCTTCGGAAAATGAATATCCCAGGAATTGACGATCTTCGGAAAATGAATATCCCAGGAATTGACGATCTTCGGAAAATGAATATCCCAGGAATTGACGATCTTCGGAAAATGAATATCCCAGGAATTGACGATCTTCGGAAAATGAATATCCCAGGAATTGACGATCTTCGGAAAATGAATATCCCAGGAATTGACGATCTTCGGGAAATTGATATCCTCGGAAAATGAATATCCCAGGAATTGACGATCTTCGGAAAATGAATATCCCAGGAATTGACGATCTTCGGAAAATGAATATCCCAGGAATTGACGATCTTCGGGAAATTGATATCCTCGGAAAATGAATATCCCAGGAATTGACGATCTTCGGAAAATGAATATCCCAGGAATTGACGATCTTCGGAAAATGAATATCCCAGGAATTGACGATCTTCGGAAAATGAATATCCCAGGAATTGACGATCTTCGGGAAATTGATATCCTCGGAAAATGAATATCCCAGGAATTGACGATCTTCGGAAAATGAATATCCCAGGAATTGACGATCTTCGGGAAATTGATATCCTCGGAAAATGAATATCCCAGGAATTGACGATCTTCGGAAAATGAATATCCCAGGAATTGACGATCTTCGGGAAATTGATATCCTCGGAAAATGAATATCCCAGGAATTGACGATCTTCGGAAAATGAATATCCCAGGAATTGACGATCTTCGGAAAATGAATATCCCAGGAATTGACGATCTTCGGAAAATGAATATCCCAGGAATTGACGATCTTCGGGAAATTGATATCCTCGGAAAATGAATATCCCAGGAATTGACGATCTTCGGGAAATTGATATCCTCGGAAAATGAATATCCCAGGAATTGACGATCTTCGGAAAATGAATATCCCAGGAATTGACGATCTTCGGAAAATGAATATCCCAGGAATTGACGATCTTCGGAAAATGAATATCCCAGGAATTGACGATCTTCGGAAAATGAATATCCCAGGAATTGACGATCTTCGGGAAATTGATATCCTCGGAAAATGAATATCCCAGGAATTGACGATCTTCGGAAAATGAATATCCCAGGAATTGACGATCTTCGGAAAATGAATATCCCAGGAATTGACGATCTTCGGAAAATGAATATCCCAGGAATTGACGATCTTCGGAAAATGAATATCCCAGGAATTGACGATCTTCGGAAAATGAATATCCCAGGAATTGACGATCTTCGGAAAATGAATATCCCAGGAATTGACGATCTTCGGAAAATGAATATCCCAGGAATTGACGATCTTCGGAAAATGAATATCCCAGGAATTGACGATCTTCGGAAAATGAATATCCCAGGAATTGACGATCTTCGGAAAATGAATATCCCAGGAATTGACGATCTTCGGAAAATGAATATCCCAGGAATTGACGATCTTCGGAAAATGAATATCCCAGGAATTGACGATCTTCGGAAAATGAATATCCCAGGAATTGACGATCTTCGGAAAATGAATATCCCAGGAATTGACGATCTTCGGAAAATGAATATCCCAGGAATTGACGATCTTCGGAAAATGAATATCCCAGGAATTGACGATCTTCGGAAAATGAATATCCCAGGAATTGACGATCTTCGGAAAATGAATATCCCAGGAATTGACGATCTTCGGAAAATGAATATCCCAGGAATTGACGATCTTCGGAAAATGAATATCCCAGGAATTGACGATCTTCGGAAAATGAATATCCCAGGAATTGACGATCTTCGGGAAATTGATATCCTCGGAAAATGAATATCCCAGGAATTGACGATCTTCGGAAAATGAATATCCCAGGAATTGACGATCTTCGGGAAATTGATATCCTCGGAAAATGAATATCCCAGGAATTGACGATCTTCGGAAAATGAATATCCCAGGAATTGACGATCTTCGGAAAATGAATATCCCAGGAATTGACGATCTTCGGAAAATGAATATCCCAGGAATTGACGATCTTCGGAAAATGAATATCCCAGGAATTGACGATCTTCGGGAAATTGATATCCTCGGAAAATGAATATCCCAGGAATTGACGATCTTCGGAAAATGAATATCCCAGGAATTGACGATCTTCGGGAAATGAATATCCCAGGAATTGACGATCTTCGGGAAATTGATATCCTCGGAAAATGAATATCCCCAGGAAATGAACATCTTCGGGAAGTGAATATCCATGGAAAATGAATATCCCAGGAATTGACGATCTTCGGAAAATGAATATCCTCAGATAATCTCTAATAACGTTTCTCTTAAATGGCGCAATGAGCGAAGAACACGGGTGGTTGTGGGTGGCTGGAAACCTCTTTCATCTTGTATTATCACTTTCCAATAGCAGGAAAGGAGGAAGAGCTAGGCGGAAACTCATCAAGGAAGGTTCAGGTTTGGGAGTCTAGACGT
This sequence comes from Panulirus ornatus, assembly GCF_036320965.1. Taxonomy (NCBI): domain Eukaryota; kingdom Metazoa; phylum Arthropoda; class Malacostraca; order Decapoda; family Palinuridae; genus Panulirus; species Panulirus ornatus. The sequence continues at coordinate 19,174,359 of NC_092251.1, read as the reverse complement.
ATCCAGGACGTGTGATGAAATGAACATTGATTATAAAGATGACGTGGCTTTGAGTGGATCTAAATAGAATAATTTGGACTAAGGGTGGGAATGAACTTCATGCCTATTTCTAGGCCGAAGGTCAGCTGTGTCAAAGGCGTAGTTAAGATGTATTATGGGGCAAACGCATATGCGGAGAATCCAGACGAACGCTTTTTTGTCAAGGTTAATGATTTGATTTATATCTATAGTTTCTTGAATAATTACTTTGCATTTAGTAATAGTCTCAGGGTTTAGTAATAGTCTCAGGGTATTGGTCAGTGAGAAAATTACTAGTTTTCTGTCCTTTTTACCTTTAAGATTTGGAGATTTTTATTCCCTTTTATTCTCTTTTTTCAATGTAATGAATCATATTGAAACGCTGATGATCATGGTAGTTCACATCTTACATGGCCATTACTTTCCATGTTGACATTATTGTATCTAAAGAAATCGTGGAATTCATTTTTTCTCTTTTTCTTTTTCTTTTGATTAGCGAGGGGTTGATCAGAACCCTACTGTACCAACGGGGTTCTTCCAGCGAAGGTGATTAATGAAGGGTTAACCTGAAGGGTTATTCGCCCCTGTGTGTGTGTGTGTGTGTGTGTGTGTGTGTGTGTGTGTGTGTGTGTGTGTGTGTGTGTGTGTGTGTGTGTGTGATGGCTGACCAATAGGGAGCGTTGCCTCACCTGCTGTGTTGAAGAGGAGGAGCGGGTCGACGCCCAGGGCTGCCAGGATCATAACCGTGTGCACCATGACGCTGAAGGCCACGTCCGACACGGCCAGGCACAGTGTGCACACATGGCTGCTGCGTACGGGTCGCCTCCGTCCGTACACCCTCACCACCACCACCAGGGCGTTGGCTACCACAGACACCACCACTGAGGACAACACCAGACCAGGGTTAGAGCCCAACACTCGAAGTGCGGACGTATTTGAATGGCTGCACCTGACTGGTGTATAAGAGGCGAGGATAGATACAGGGAGACGTGCTTAAATGATTTTGATATAGGAAATAGGAAATACTTGATTAGAATTAACAAAGAAAGGCACGTAAATGGTTAGAGATAGAAAAGGAAAGGTGTTCGAATTATGTAAACTACGTAGTAGAAGTCATACCCTAGTGACTGGGAGATATCTATCTGGCCAAGATAGACAAAAGAGAGATATCTAACTGGCCAATATAGAGAGAGACAGAATGAAAACGCGAAGATTCTTGAATAGGTAAGACGAAACCTAGATACTCTATTGACCTGAACAAGAGAAGGATGTCCGATTTGGTGGCTTAGGAAGATGAAAGACAGTCATATAATTAGCTCGGGTAGAGGAGGAGAGATACCGGAATAACTAAGCCACAGGGAGAAGAGATACTGGAATAACTAAGCCACAGGGAGGAGAGATACTGGAATAACTAAGCCACAGGGAGAAGAGATACTGGAATAACTAAGCCACAGGGAGGAGAGATACTAGAATAACTAGAATATTTAGACGAAAGATAATTGAATAATCAAGACAGAAGAGCAAATATAAAGAGAGGCGAGTTGATGGAGAGGAGACAGCACTGAAATATTCGACTGGGAAGGAAAGAGAAAGATGGTCTATTCAAATGGCCATGATGGGAAGGAGGAAGGATTATGGAACATGATAATAAGCGTAAAAGGAGGGAAGGGAAATAGTCACAGTGCTAAGACACAGTTGAGAAACATTCACTACGGGGGGGGGGGGAGGGAGAGAGAGAGAGAGAGAGAGAGAGAGAGAGAGAGAGAGAGAGAGAGAGAGAGAGAGAGAGAGAGAGAGAGAGAGAGAGAGAGAGAGAGAGAGAGAGAGAGAGAGAGAGAGCCATGACAAGATGGATGGCCACTGGACTCGGTTAAAGAAGAGGAGCAGAGGTGTTCCAGCGGCTGAGGAGGGGAGAAATACCTGCTTACCTGGAGGAGCTCAATGAGCTTAATGGTTGGCCAGGTGGAGTTTCCACTACACACAATAAATGATGATAAACCACAACTCACCAGTCAACTTCCTCGAGAGACATTTATTATGTACGATATGGTCACGAGACACCGTCATCATACACGTCATAAACTCGAGACAACGTCATCATACACGTCATAAACTCGAGACAACGTCATCATACACGTCATAAACTCGAGACAACGTCATCATACACGTCATAAACTCGAGACAACGTCATCATACACGTCATAAACTCAGGACCCCGTCATCATACACGCCAAGTCTTAACACTGCCAGATTCTGGAGACACCCTCACTATGAACAAGTTCTACAGACATCAAAACAGACGTAAAGTTCTATAAGCCCCGTTAACAGACAAGTTCTACAGCCACAGTTACTATACAGAATCTATAAACACAGGTAACAGACAAGTTCTACACACGCCATTAACATACACGATCAGATCTTATGTTAGCGTTCGTCAGGACGTGCTGATCCTGCACCATCAAGTGTGCACAGCGGCTGCGCCCGTGTCGTCCACACGCCATGGTGTTCGTCACATGAAAGTACTTCTGATGTGTCTCAGCTCTTGTGACAGACATTCCAATCTGCCAGCTGAGGTAGTCACTGGGAGCCACTGAAGGAGAAACCTGATATTTTCACTTGATTTGGTATTCACGAAGATTTTTCCTGTAGCTCAAGTGCTGCTGTGTTTATCATATATATATATATATATTTATTCTTGAAGTGTGTCAACTCTTGTGATGGACAGTCCAGATCGCCAGTAAGGGTGGCTACTGGGAAGCCACTGAAGAAGAAAACTGATATTTCCACTTGATTTAATACATAACAAAAAATCTTCCTCTTGCTCAATTGTGATTCGTACTATTTACATGCACTGCTTTGTTCTTTGCTATTTGAGCAATATCTTGTTAACTACGTAAACTATACATTGTTCAAAGTTGAGTTCACAGAATTTGATGACTATCTTTTAGGAGTCTATGCTAAGTATTTTGAAACACTGGGAGATATGACGCTGTACAGACACTTCCCTGATATTTTCCAAAGTCTTTATGTTATTCTTTTTCAAAAATCCTCTTTTTCATCACCTTAGTCCACCTCCCACCTGCCCTGCCTTCAGTCCTTTTCCATTGTCTCCTATACCCAAAAGTAATCATGTTTCCAGATCATGGACACCACAAGCTTAGGTACAGATTACATTCTGAAATATATGATAGAATGAATTTGATATGACTGATCTGACATTGTGGTGTACAGGGCTAAAATGATGGCATTTAATTTGCTTTTAGAAAGCGGCAAAATTTAGCAACGGTCTACCATCATCTACTAGCCCACAGGTCATCAAAAGGGTCAAAAAGGGATGGAAAAAAAAAACCCAAGGGACGGAAGACAGAAACTGGAATCGTTGTGGCATCTATTAAGTAGGCGCTCTTATATGACCGACCAGACCAGCTAAGGCAGATGAACGACTATGCACAACACACTGTGAAACTGCGGCACCATAGCAGTGAGACAGTGTAAGCGGATTACCAGGGTTTACAAGAACTGCTGCTGCCAAGAAACAGCATCAGTAGAATAAACAAATGAATAATAAAAAGCGCTGCAGTTCGGAATTCATACGTAAGAAGGTCACTGGCCAGGTAGCCAGAGCAGCAAAACTCAGCTGCTGAAGGCAGCGTTGAGGACCCGAGGCGTTCTTCAAGACAAACGAACGCTCAAACACACTCGGGAACGTGAGGGAAAAACGTGTGTCTTTTGTTAGCGACAAACGAAGTATATCATCAAGCGAACGTACGAATATTTGTGAACCCTGGAAGCAGATAGTGGTACGGATAGCTGATGAAACAGTTCGTGACACTGCAGCCCAACGATCCAACGAAACACTGATCATCTTGTAGTTCCAAGAGATATCGCCACAGGTGACACATCACTACAGAAGACATCACAAAAAACTACACGGAAGGTCCAGAACATGTATGTTTGTAGAGTAACCTGAATGGAAGATCCTTATTAAGGTGTGACACGGCTTCTGTCGAGAAGCTGTTCGAGAATGTTCAGTCTTGGTACCAAACCTGCTGATTCTTCCTCTGATTGAACTCATATGCAGAGTTGTGGTGTCCTTCACAAACACAAATCATTGAAGTCGACAACAAAACAAAGACTCAGGTACAGCTTCAAGTCCGTTCTTTTCTCAACCAGTTTAAATCAGACATGACGACACTTCGTTTGAGACGGTCAACACCGATCATGTAGCTTACGTCAGAGGAAGACACTTAGACAATACTGCGAACAAGAAATATGCAGCTGCAATGGAGAACTTATTGTACCGTGAAGAAGATAACGGTTGAGGAAGAAGACATAACATCTTGAACACCATCTAAATGGTGTTAGGAGATGTGACCAGCATTGTTAATAGAAAACTGGACGTATTGGATGGTCACTCTTACCCTCATAGTCCCTTAACTAAGTCGATGGCAAAACCTGATGGTACTGTAATGAAACAACAAAGCTATTAGAACAACATGCATGGAGAGCAAAGCAAAGCCTCCTGAGGATACTTATTATGCCTGTATTTCACGTACTGATGCCATGAAACTATGTAGGAGACTGATCAGCAAAAATCACACATCTAGTAAGATGTCTGTCTACTTTTACCACAGTTGCCTCTTGACAACTAAAGAAGGAACTTGTGCAATTCTTCTAAATGTTTGAACTATGATTTGAATCAAGATGTGCTTTACAATCATGTAAGACCTAGCCAGAATATGATGAACTGGAGGGTGACACTGACGTACAGGGACAGCAATATCAAGGTGACAAAGATTCCCCCAGAGATTCTGGAGAGAGCAGACAAGAAGAAAAGACTTGGTCTCAGAGTCGCGTTTGGTAAGTGTGGTGACTTATCTACCAGACTTACCCACGAAGACTGCCAGGAGAAGTCTGATGCTCTCAAGCCTAATCAAGAAGCCTATTAGAAAAGGCTAAGAAGTTCTGATTGGCCATTCAGATGATGCAGACGTCTTTGCCATAATTCTTGGCCTTACAAAGAGTATCAGTTGCCCGAGTTTCATTAGACGGGGCGTTAGGCTCACATGAGATATTGATTGTGGCATCAGGAATTCATTGCGCTCCACTGCTGGGTTTTCAGCTACGGACTGGGTGTAATATTGTCCTGGCTCACGAGGAAACCTGAGAGTTTGGAGATTTGTCTATCAAGGTTTGAATTCTGTTTAGGGAAACCAATTTCATTTTCTGGACCCAGTAGGCTGCTTCAGAGTATTTAACATTGTCAAATAAAATTAATTATCATTTTTACTACAATACCGCCAGGATGGAAAAGGTCAATAAGCTGTAGTACCACACGTTCCACGTTAGGTCCACTCCAGGCAGCCACTATAGTCCATTGAAAGACACTTGCATTTTCGGCAAACACTTCGAGCGAAGTATTTAGGATACCCCCTGATGTTCCAGACTTCTTTGAGGATCATCGCTGGAAAATGAAAGAAAAAGAAACGTTCCTTTTATCCAGTGGATGAAAGGTATTCCATTTCCAGGGGGTTTAGTCTTGGCAGGTGTGCTTGAAGTCGTAAGCTGCCTGATTGCACGTACATTTTGAATTCTCAACTTCAAGGCAAGTTGCAGACTTGCTCAACTATGGTTGATGATGAGTGATGTCACACAAGTACTGGGTGCAGGTGACACGTGTGACAGTGGATAAATAATATGAATTCCTATTGCTTTCTGATTCAATGTACCAAGCTACCATATGTGTTGGTAATCAATCAGGCACTTCCAGATGTGAATTTACTTCGTATATATATTCCTGTCTTACAAACTTAGCTTTCTTTTCTTAAGCAAAAATAAATGACATGGTTCTTCCCATATTTCTTATGACGATCATATTGTTGGTATAAATTGTAGATGAATAGTGTATCCCAGGCATATGTTATGTCCTCGAATATATCAAAATTAGTGGTTCAGATCCCCCAGAATATCATGAGTACAATAAGCATGTGGTATTGATTCAGTAAACTACATACACCATGGATCAGTGTGGTGCTGGCCTCGTACAGTTGACGACATACGTTTGCCTGGATCAGATACGACATTGATCAGTATTCAGATCACCAGTATGAGCCTACGATCATTATGATACTGAAAAGTATCTAGTTAACTACACATGACGAGGAGCAGTATGACACTGAGTAGTATTCAGTAAACTAGATATGTCGGGAACTTACATGACATCGATTAGTATTCAGTAAACTACATATACTTAAAACTAGCATGATATTGATTAACATTGAGTAAACTACATATCCCTAATATTATCATAATGCTAATCAGTATTCAGTAAACTATATATGCCTTGAATTAACATAATACGATTAGTATACAGTAAACTACATATGAAAAGGATTAATATGTAATTAGTATTCATTCTTAGGACTATGTTACTGATTCGTATTCAGTAAACTACATATGAAAGGGATTAACATGTGATTCGTATTCAGTAAACTACATATTCTTAGGACTATGATGTTGATTGATATTCAGTAAACTACATAAGCTTAGGACTAACATGATTCAGTAAAGTGCAAATATTTGAGGCCAATCACTTCTGAACTCGAGGTGGAGGATCTTTGTGAAGTGTTACGTCTCAGGTAAATGGTGGCCATTCTTGTTTTTAGATGACCACCACTGACCACCATAGCTGTAATTCAGGCAAACAAGACCCAATCCATGTAAAGAATCTTTCTACACCTTCTTCTCAAGTAGGAGACATCCATCCAGACGGGTTACTACAGCTGCATATGGCCATGGGAATGGATGATCTTCATGAACTTTACCAATGAGAGACGACAATCACACATCCCTGTCTCATGGGAAGTTAACTTCATTGATATCACTATTCCCTCATTCTTCCCAGACCCTCTTTACCCAGGTCAGTCTGAGGTTGCATCAAGAGGACATCATGACACACGAGACCACACTGAAACCATGACCACTGACTATAATCTCCCACAAGCTATATATACAGATGGTTCCCTCACAGCAAACCACTGGTGTTGCTGATCGTGTTATTGTTATAACACGTCCTCATGATTCTTACTCTAACCTGGCACTCAGGATCCATGGTATCTATATGGCCCTTATCTGTGTTGAAAACTCTAAGGATGAAAGTCTCATTGTTAATGATTACATTTCATCATTAAGTGCGTTAAGCTCGCTTTGCCATGACTGTAATACGTGTACGTCCGCAGCACGACCAAGGTGTTACAAATTACTCATGCTGGGCTTGGAGTACACTTTCTGCCCTCAAGAATGAAGGTAATTACCCCCTGGATCCACAGCGATTAGCCTTAAAACCATCGTACAGAGAGAACACGAACAAAATCCTTTAGATCCAAGAAGTGAAAGTAACATAAGTAGGTCCATCTCCCACCAGAATGTCATACAATAAAACTCACTCACACATGGATCAACCATCACATACACATGGGTCGACCACCAGGGTCAGTAGACACCAATGTGTTGTCGTCGCCCGACCTGCGTTGGCTGGGCTGTAGCTACGCATGTGAGGGACCATGTTGATAATGACCAGACCAGACGTAAACTTTGCCAGCAGAACTATCCCCAAACTCTGCCACATTATTTGTACTTGACTACTGTAAAATCAGTAAGTTTAAATACGTTTCTTACCAAATATTACAAGATGTGTGTAAATATTTCACACATGAGAATATTCTCTCCCGGGTATTTGATAAGTATCTTAAGTTTCTTATTGTAAATCGTTCATTTGTTATATTTCTTGATACATAATCAAATCACTGTTGTAAACTTCACGTACCATGTAAACTGCTGGATGATTCACTATCCAGACCAAATCAACACTTCCCTCACTGTGTAACCTGTAATGTATTTCCGTCACTGAGGCCTACCAGTCCTTTGACCTTCTGTGCACACTGTATCCTCTTTCACACCACCGTCCACAGGATGGGTAGGTGTGCACAGTGGATAAGCCGCAACTGCTGTCGAATCAATTGTCGAATGTCTGTCACGTGAGTCCAGACAGTTGAACATCGGGTGATTTCAGAATCATAAGAACATGTTGCTCCTGGTTTTGATGATTTAATCTGATGTGGTTTATGTGGCACATATGTCATCAATGCTAGCCAGCGAGCACGATAAGAAGCTAATTTTTATCATTTATCGTAAGGATTTACCTCTGTGAAACCTACGTTGCCTATAGCATGACCAATAGGTCTTCATTTATGATCGAATATGTTAGTTATTTATGCATTTGGTCAACGGTCAGACAACGTGGATGTTTACTAATGGGAAAAATGTTTCCTGGACATTCCAAATGTATAGTTTTATAACTGTCCATGTGTCTGTAGTTTATAACTGTCCATGTGTCTGTAGTTTATATCTACATATGGATAAAATGTCATATAAACTATAGACATATTTCATCTCGGCAAAGGACGAGACAGTGAAACAGATTGTTTCTTCCCAGGTAGACCATATGTTACGACACTATACGTGTGGAAATTCTTTTTTGGTTGGAGATAATGCCAAAATGAATGATAGCACGTGCCAGAGAGAGCTGGCTAGTGTGACCGATCAGCGTCACTCATTATAATAAAGGAATTTCTCGTGTTCAGGAGGATGAAGCAAAGGTTCGAGTCAGTCATTGATCTTCTCGACAACACCTCGATCAATCCTCTTTATCTTAACGATGTTGATCCAGTGAACATTTCCTGGGGTGTGTTTGCTCTTCCTGATGTAGCCAATGACCTGCTACTAGCAATATGATCAAGGATGGACAGCATGTCAAGAGTTTGAGGTCACAGACTGAGAAAAGGGACCTCAGTCTTCAAGCAACTTCGAAACTCAAGTCAAAAAACTTGAAGCATCATCCAGGGATAAACAAGAACAGAGTCTGCGAACAAGGTAGTTATTCTGGCCCACCAGAGTTTAATTGGTCGTTTGTTGTTAATGATTACAAGTAGAAAGATGGACATGGAACAGATATTGCAACTTCCACTTGGCACTTTAGCCTTGGTCCTCATCAAACAAGGCAGACCATAGTTTAATCTGTCGTATGCTAATGATAGTTACAAGAAAAAAGTTGGATATGGAATAGCTATTGTAGCTTTCACTTGACCATTGCTTTGGTCTTTGGCAACCGATGTTGAGAAAATGGCAACACAAATAAAGAGGAATTAACATAACATCTTCAGAAGGTAAATATCATCTCAAGACAACGTCACTCTACCATATGCAACCGTCAGTAATGGAATGACTCCTATCCAGAAACTGCAGGGAATACCTGCACAACTGTCCAGTTATCAGATGAACTGTTCAAGACTATAGTGCAAGCGTCATCCCTACGTAAAAGACCTTATGTGTTGTCTGAGGTGTGGCTTAATGGTGAAAGGGACATGAGACAACTGAACCACTTTATTCCTAAGTTTCGGTCCAGTGAACCATCTTCGAGTGAATAATTCCATCCAGCAAGGAGAAAGACCTCCAGGTGGGGCAGATGGTGGCATCTTGTCCTGCAAACTACCGCCATCGCATAAAGTTAAGGCCCTGGACACGTCTTCTCTCGTGCTTCGTCAGGAGAAAAATCCGTTTCATTACCCTGTGGAGGGATAGAGGGAGAGAGGTGCTCGGATATACTGTATGTGACCAGGGAGTCCAGTGGTGACCAGGGAGTACAATGGTGACCAGGGAGTACAGAATTGACCAGGCAGTACAGTGGTGACCAGGCAGTACAGTTGTGACCAGAGAGTCCAGTGGTGACCAGGCAGTACAGTGGTGACCAGGCAGTACAGTTGTGACCAGAGAGTCCAGTGGTGACCAGGCAGTACAGTGGTGACCAGGCAGTACAGTGGTGACCAGGGAGTACAGTGGTGACCAGGGAGTGCAGTGGTGACCAGGGAGTACAGTGGTGACCAGGGAGTACAGTGGTGACCAGGCAGTACAGTGGTGACCAGGGAGTACAGTGGTGACCAGGCAGTACAGTGGTGACCAGGCAGTACAGTAGACAAGCAGAAAATCTAGAAAAATTGCACTTGAAGAGGCAGGTACACGTCCCCTTCCGTGTACCCAACATCCACCAGACTCTGGGTCAAAGTGTTGTGCATATGATGGAGAAAACTGGTCTACTGATTCTTTGCTTGGCGTTCAAAAGCAGCAGGGACTGTGAAATCTGCAGGCGATGCAGAGCGAAACGTAGAGCAAGACTCGTCACTTTTAGCAACATAACAACCCGTTTAGGAAATGATGTCTTTAGTTCCTCGTTTGCTTACCTAAACCATGAAGCTATGGCACAGGTGTTAAAAAATCTATGTCTTGCGTCTGTATTTACGTCCCGAATCAAGCTTCACTGCTAAAAGAGAGAGAGAGAGAGAGAGAGAGAGAGAGAGAGAGAGAGAGAGAGAGAGAGAGAGAGAGAGAGAGAGAGAAACTAGTCCTACCGTTATTTTCACACGAAGCTTATCTTTAATCTCTACCAAAAAAAAATCGAGTTTTGTTGTTGTCAACATTTACATCTTATCTCACCACAGGATGAACATGAGATTTATCAAAGAGCAAGACAACACAGCATTTGATGGAAGGTACTAAATTGTTAAGTAAGGGGAGAAATATTTGTAAATTTTTATTTGTTAGCCAAACACAAAGAACATCATCTACATACCTAAACCAAATTGCATTAGAAGGTAAGATATCCTTTAGTAATTTTGTTTAAAATAATTCCATATAAAGATTACTTAGTACAGATGAAAGAGGGTTACCCATTGCCATATCAAATTTTTGAGCATAATAATCTCCATTAAATTGAAATACACAGTCTTTTATACACAATTTTATAAGTTCAATGAAAACAGACTTTGAAACAGGTAAATGAATATCATCCAAGACATCAAATAAATATTCTAAAAGGTCATCAACTGGAACTTCAGTGAAAAGTGAGGAAACATCAAAGCTAACTAGTTTGAAATCAAAATTAACATTGATATTGTTTAGCTTGTTGACTAAATCTACATTGTTCATGATATTAGAATTTGATACCTTACCCACTAAAGGGCTTAATAAAGAAACTAACCATTTTGTCAAGTTATATGTGATGGAGCCTACTGAACTCACTATAGGTCTTGCTGGAAAATTCTGTTTATGTGTTTTGATAAGTCCATACATATATGGAAATGAAGGGGACAAAGATGACAAACTTTTGATAAGAGAAATGTTACCTTTCAACAACAACTTCATTTCTTTACTGAAATGAGAATTAACTGCTTCTAAGGGATTTTTTACGAATTTTAGAATATGTTGTGTTATCATTTAGAAGATCATTAATTTTAGATAAATAGTTACTTTTGTCTAAAATCGCAACAGTGTTAGCCTTATCTGCTTTAGTAATATGTATATCCTTGTCTTTTTTTAAGGTGTTGATAGCTCTTATGAATCTTTTAGGGCAATTAGGTTCCACTGGTTTTGACAAACTGGCATACACTAAACCCTTACAGATATTAATTTCATCATTATTTAAATTACTGTATTTCTCTAAATTACAAAGACTTTGTGACATCATCACAGCTGGCTTCCCTGTTAGAGCACATAAAACTTAAACCATAGCCTAATGCACACAAGGAATCTTTATCTAGTTGTTTATTATACAGGTTTACCACAAAAGATGGGTTTGTGTTCTTGGTCCAGTCGCTGTTTTTAATAAGATTGTCCAACTTACAATTAAGTGACAATTGTAGCCTATTGCGTTCTTTCCTTAATTTATCATCATTTCAATCTATGTTCCTTAGGGCATTACGTATTTGCAGTCCAGAGTTTACTGATGATGAGTTTGAGAAGATATATTCTATTGGATATAAGTTAAAGTACCCTAGATCTTTCATTGATAAATCCCTTAAGTTAGCAAAGAAATCATTTTAAAGAGTTGAGCTCAAACCTCCCATTGACAAGAATCTTTTAGTACTCCCTTTTAATGATAATTTTACTTTGCTTCCCATGTTGCTTAAATCCTTTAAGGTAAATGTTGCATTCAGCAACAATGATACTATAAAGAATATCTTAATCAGGAATTCACCACAAAATTCTCTTGGATGCATCAATAAAGGGCCTTGCGGAAAATGCGATAAATTTTATGTTGGTCAGACTGGTAAGGATCTTTCTGTTAGACTTAACCAACATAAATATACTATAAGAACGGGACAAGAATCAAATGCCTTGTTTAATCACGTTAAAAACTATGATCATTGTATTGACTGGAGTAACGCCATCTCAGTTATTAACTCTAACTATATTAGCACGAGAAATATCACTGAATCTTCTGTTATTAAATACACAAAGAATTATAATCTTAATATTAGTGATAGTCTGTACAAATTAGATAACTTTATTGTTCATAAAATTTGTAAAATGATAAGTTTATGAATGCTCGTTGTATGTTTAGGACAATCACGTGTTTACCAAATGGCGTCCTAGCATCGTCTCTTCGATGTATATCAACTGACTCATATTTCTCTCTTGTGCCTCCCCTGATGATGAGATTATTACACGAACGTGCACTTGGGAACTTATCGTGTTTCATTTTCCCCGTGGACTCATAGGAATATCTTGATCACGCGCAAAATTGTGATCCTTTCTAATATATATATATATATATATATATATATATATATATATATATATATATATATATATATATATATATATATATATTATCCCTGGGGATAGGGGATTAAGAATACTTCCCACGTATTCCCTGCGTGTCGTAGAAGGCGACTAAAAGGGGAGGGAGCGGGGGGCTGGAAATCCTCCCCTCTCGTTTTTTTTTTTTTTCTTAATTTTCCAAAAGAAGGAACAGAGGGAGCCAGGTGAGGATATTCCAAAAAAGCCCAGTCCTCTGTTCTTAACGCTACCTCGCTAACGCGGGAAATGGCGAATAGTTTAAAAGAAAAGAAAGATATATATATATATATATATATATATATATATATATATATATATATATATATATATATATATATATATATATTTATTTTTTTTTTGGTTTGTCGCTGTCTCCCGCGTTTGCGAGGTAGCGCAAGGAAACAGACGAAAGAAATGGCCCAACCCCACCCCCCATACACATGTATATACATACGTCCACACACGCAAATATACATACCTACACAGCTTTCCATGGTTTACCCCAGACGCTTCACATGCCTTGATTCAATCCACTGACAGCACGTCAACCCCGGTATACCACATCGCTCCAATTCACTCTATTCCTTGCCCTCCTTTCACCCTCCTGCATGTTCAGGCCCCGATCACACAAAATCTTTTTCACTCCATCTTTCCACCTCCAATTTGGTCTCCCTCTTCTCCTCGTTCCCTCCACCTCCGACACATATATCCTCTTGGTCAATCTTTCCTCACTCATTCTCTCCATGTGCCCAAACCATTTCAAAACACCCTCTTCTGCTCTCTCAACCACGCTCTTTTTATTTCCACACATCTCTCTTACCCGTACGTTACTTACTCGATCAAACCACCTCACACCACACATTGTCCTCAAACATCTCATTTCCAGCACATCCATCCTCCTGCGCACAACTCTATCCATAGCCCACGCCTCGCAACCATACAACATTGTTGGAACCACTATTCCTTCAAACATACCCATTTTTGCTTTCCGAGATAATGTTCTCGACTTCCACACATTCTTCAAGGCTCCCAGAATTTTCGCCCCCTCCCCCACCCTATGATCCACTTCCGCTTCCATGGTTCCATCCGCTGCCAGATCCACTCCCAGATATCTAAAACACTTCACTTCCTCCAGTTTTTCTCCATTCAAACTCACCTCCCAATTGACTTGACCCTCAACCCTACTGTACCTAATAACCTTGCTCTTATTCACATTTACTCTTAACTTTCTTCTTTCACACACTTTACCAAACTCAGTCACCAGCTTCTGCAGTTTCTCACATGAATCAGCCACCAGCGCTGTATCATCAGCGAACAACAACTGACTCACTTCCCAAGCTCTCTCATCCCCAACAGACTTCATACTTGCCCCTCTTTCCAAAACTCTTGCATTCACCTCTCTAACAACCCCATCCATAAACAAATTAAACAACCATGGAGACATCACACACCCCTGCCGCAAACCTACATTCACTGAGAACCAATCACTTTCCTCTCTTCCTACACGTACACATGCCTTACATCCTCGATAAAAACTTTTCACTGCTTCTAACAACTTGCCTCCCACACCATATATTCTTAATACCTTCCACAGAGCATCTCTATCAACTCTATCATATGCCTTCTCCAGATCCATAAATGCTACATATATATATATATATATATATATATATATATATATATATATATATATATATATATATATATTTTTTTTTTTTTTGCCGCTGTCTCCCGCGTTTGCGAGGTAGCGCAAGGAAACAGACGAAAGAAATGGCCCAACCCACCCCCATACACATGTATATACATACGTCCACACACGCAAATATACATACCTACACAGCTTTCCATGGTTTACCCCATGCCTTGATTCAATCCACTGACAGCACGTCAACCCCGGTATACCACATCGCTCCAATTCACTCTATTCCTTGCCCTCCTTTCACCCTCCTGCATGTTCAGGCCCCGATCACATAAAATCTTTTTCACTCCATCTTTCCACCTCCAATTTGGTCTCCCTCTTCTCCTCGTTCCCTCCACCTCCAACACACACATATATATATATATATATATATATATATATATATATATATATATATATATATATATATATATATATATATTATCCCTGGGGATAGGGGAGAAAGAATACTTCCCACGTATTCCCTGCGTGTCGTAGAAGGCGACTAAAAGGGGAGGGAGCGGGTGGCTGGAAATCCTCCTCTCTCTTTTTTTTCAATTTTCCAAAAGAAGGAACAGAGAAGGGGGCCAGGTGAGGATATTCCCTCAAAGGCCCAGTCCTCTGTTCTTGACGCTACCTCGCTAATGCGGGAAATGGCGAATAGTACGAAAAAAAAAAAAAAAAAAAAAAAAAAAAATATATATATATATATATATATATATATATATATATATATATATATATATATATATATATATATATATATATATATGTATGTATGTATGTATATCGTTAATGAGATGGCCTTGATTAGGGCCTTCAGTTGCCTGTGCCTCGTCTCGGTCAACATAAATATTTCTAATCAAGATTTGGACAGGTCAATTCTAGCATAATATTCTTCCATAGTACATTTCTCTAACTTTGACATTTTTCTTTTCTTGCATATGATTACTGCATTAGCATATTATAATTTGATGTATGAGTCAGACTTATTTCGAGAAGTACTCACGGAAGAAAAGGAGGAGAAGGAGGGAAGGGTTCCCTCCACACGAGCCTCGTATTTTGGCCACAACTCACGTGTAGACTCCCAGAGGAGCCTACTAAAACGTAGTCCGTCCTTCGTGAATACATCACAACACAAGTAATAATATACTACTGCCTCAAACCTCTGGATTCAGCTCCCTCCTGGATACAAAGGTTTACCAATCTGGTATTAAGACGGAACACTTACAAGAAAGGAGGGAATGTTCCCAGTGTCTATCCTGGAAAGTTCTCTTGAAACCATAACGTTGTTCTTCATAGACTTGATTACTAATCATAACGTTGTTCTTCATAGACTTGATCACTAATCATAACGTTGTTCTTCATAGACTTGATCACTACACTCGGTTCTCAGTCTCATTACAAAATCCAGATGTTGAACAAATCGTCTGAGGATCAACACAGTGTGACGCCCTCTCTCTACCTCACCGTGTGTCAACAAACACTAGCACTTCCAGCCTCTGTGTACGCTGGTGGTGTATGACGTGGGTGGAGCTACCTCAACACGAGCGTGTGAGTCTAAACGAACACAAACTGACCTGTCACACACACACACACACACACACACACACACACACACACACACACGCTAACATGTCAGAGGGAGAAATATGAGTGACTGAAGTATATTGGAATGAAAAGCGAAATGACATGTTACCAATTCGTTACGTTTATCAAGAGCTGGATTTCATTATCTTACATTTCCACGTTTATCCTAACTCCGTTAATGATCCTGGTTTAACGTACGTAAGTACGTTAAGCCAGGATGATTAACTGCTATATCCTTATCTGGATTGCATGTCCAGGTCTGAATTATAGATTTAAGGCCGGCATTTGATATACTTGCGTACGATAAGTTCTTTAAACAAGTGATCATTTTTGAGACCCGTATCCCGCGGAAAAAAATATGAAGATTATCTTGTGACGAATGAAAATAAGAAATTATGATTTTCAAGTAACACAATATCAAGTTTATATACAACAATTATGAATGACGATTCCTGAATGTTCAAGTCATCTGAACTGCTTCATGATACGTGTACACTCGATCCTTTGAACCAGTTCGAATTCCTTTGTTTAGATTCGTTCTGACCTTCTGGTCGTGACGTTGCTACACTTACCATGACGGTCCATCCCTGGGAACACAATGTTACAGTCGTGGTGACACAATCGCTACACTTACCACGACGGTAACACAATGTTACATATCGTGGTGGCACAATCGCTATACTTACCACGACGGTAACACAATGTTACATATCGTGGTGGCACAATCGCTACACTTACCACGACGGTAACACAATGTTACATATCGTGGTGGCACAATCGCTACACTTACCACGACGGTAACACAATGTTACATCGTGGTGGCACAATCGCTACACTTACCACGACGGTAACAATGTTACAGTCGTGGTGGCACAATCGCTACACTTACCACGACACAATCGCTACACTTACCACGATGGTAACACAGTGTTACCGTCGTGGTGGCACAATCGCTACACTTACCACGATGGTAACAGTGTAACGGTCGTGGTGGCACAATCGCTACACTTACCACGACGGTAACAGTGTAACGGTCGTGGTGGCACAATCGCTACACTTACCACGACGGTAACAGTGTAACGGTCGTGGTGGCACAATCGCTACACTTACCACGACGGTAACAGTGTAACGGTCGTGGTGGCACAATCAAAGGTTTAGCTCCTATGTTAAAGAATGAGATAGTAAAACATACGAAGGATTTTTCATGCAAGGAAGCAGACGATGCAGAAAATCATCCTAATGGTGAACCTTGTTACATAACGTGGACAGATGATAAGCAAGAGACTTGAAACCTCTCATAAACACGATCATATAACGGAACTACTGGAATACCACTCGTTTTCTATTATTGGTTCGTAATCAACGCATACGGGTCAGGTCGATTCATAACGTAGCACCAACCAATATTTCAGTACGCAATAAATGACATCCAACACTTGTAACAACGTATATTGCTCAGCACAAAATTAAGCAATGTAGATTGTGATCAGTATTGCTCAAAACCAGAGAATTCATTTGTTTAGATATATTAAGGTGGGTACGTAATAGTGTATCACCGGGGATCGGGGAGAAAGAATACTTCCCACGTATTCCCTGCGTGTCGTAGAAGGCGACTAAAAGGGGAGGGAGCGGGGGGCTGGAATTCCTCCCCTCTCGTTATTAATTTTCCAAAAGAAGGAACAGAGAAGGGGGGAAAGTGAGGATTTTCCCTATCAGGCTCAGTCCTCTGTTCTCAACGCTACCTCGCCAACGCCGGAAATGGCGAATATGTATGAAAAAAAAAGTATTTGTGTCATCTCTGTGAAGCACTCATGGATACACATTTCACTGCTGCTATCCATGCATGGCTTGAGAATGGAATTATAACACTACCATATCTAGGTGAAGCAGCTTGCATCTGGTGCGTAAGACTATTAGACACAGCAATGAGAAAGCATGAAGAACATGTTGTCGATGTCTGCTATTCTTGCATCTTGTATGAAATGAATAGATAAATTGAAATTAAAAGCATTGAAATCTCGCGTTGGAGAATGATAATGATCAATGATTTATCAATTGGTTGATCATACATGAATCGTAAATTACGAATGATTACTATTAAGAGGTTAACTTTATCAGTTGGTTGATCATACATGAATTGTAAATTACGAATGAATAACGTTAAGAGGTTAACTTTAGCAAGTGGTTGATCAAACATGAATCGTAAATTATTATTGATTAATATCGAGATTAACTGTATATTACTCCCAGTGTCATGTAGTGACTGTTATACCACACTGCCATACGTCAGTACACGAGTGTTGCCACATCAAGAGGAGGATGGAGCACGAAGACGTAGCAAGTCAAACGTGTGTTGTTTCCAGTGACGCGATATGACACCTTGCTCTGCTGTGCGTCAAGTTCAAACCATCTAGTCAGCGGTATTGCTGTTCCCCGGGGCTACAACTGCACTGAACACAACGACATAGCAAGGCAAGGAGGCAAGGTTAGACAGATGACATGTGAAGGTGGAGCGTGGGGAAGCAAGCGGTGGGCTGAGGAATGATAAACGAGGTAATAAGGTAGTGGTAGAGTGGACAAGGACAGATCACACCCGAAGTTTAGAACAGCGCCACTTGACGCGCTCTCCACGCATCAAGGTGTTGAGTGAGCCTTGTATCTTCTCTCACTGCTGGGGTTACGTGTAGAAGTAGCTAGCAGCAGGGCTAGCATGGACGAGCTGGAGTGGTTAGAACAATGTAGACTGTTTGAGTGATTGTTAACCAAATGCCCATCCTTAACTCCCATAATTCCATGATTGTAGGTCGTCACAAATGTTGTACGTATTTTCTGGATCGTTAATGTGTCTTGAATGTTAATCTTACACTAGTGTTGCACTATTGTACAAGTGGTAAATGTACATGAGGATCATAATGTACTGACGGTACATCAAAAGTGTTTAGTGTGTGTTGTGAGCAACGAATGCCAATTGTTCATTCTGTCTTGCTGCCTACGAACACATAATGTAAAGCCACAGAGTAGAGGAAGACAGTTTCATGCAAGAGAAATTGTATTCTGGATGCTATTTGCTTTAGCTGCAGAGGCGTGGGTGGAGGTGGGATGACAACCCCACACTGAGCACATGTGTGGGAGGGGGAACTCTATGTCTTCCTCTCGACGGAGGGCAGAACCCACCCACCCACCCTTGGCGCTCTCGCGATGACGGGTGTGCCAGTAGACAGAGGACAGCCTCCCGTAGGTACCAAGTGACGTGTGAGGACTGTCATGTCTGCAGGGGACAGCTGAGTGATCAGTGTGGAGCACACAACACTATTTTCATGACGAGATATTTCATTTGTGGATCAGAATAGATTTTGAGGAAGAACTGTCCTTCAATATATCAATATCCATGTTTCTGATGTGATAATAATCTACATTAATCATAACTCAATGAATAATGTGTTAACTGATGATTAACGATGATAATTCACTAACTGACAGCATACATAAGAGCTAACAGGACACACTACACTGTATATGAAGTCCAAATGCGTCGTGACGTACGTTATAGCGCCTTAGTATATTATCTATTAAGGACAGTTTATGTATTTTATTTTTCTTTATTATACTTTGTCGCTGTCTCCCGCGTTAGCGAGGTAGCGCAAGGAAACAGACGAAAAGATGGCCCAACCCACCCTCATACACATGTATATACATAAACGTCCACACACATACATGTACATACCTATACATTTCAAACGTGTTTTGAAATGGTCTGGGCACATGGAGAGAATGAGTGAGGAAAGACTGACCAAGAGGATGTATGTGTCGGAGGTGGAGGGAACGAGGAGAAGTGGGAGACCAAATTGGAGGTGGAAAGATGGAGTGAAAAAGATTTTGAGTGACCGGGGCCTGAACATGCAGGAGGATGAAAGGTGGGCAAGGAATAGAGTGAATTGGATCGATGTGGTATACCGGGGTTGACGTGCTGTCAGTGGATTGAATCAGGGCATGTGAAGCGTCTGGGGTAAACCATGGAAAGTTCTGTGGGGCCTGGATGTGGAAAGGGAGCTGTGGTTCGGGCATTATTGCATGACAGCTGGAGACTGAGTGAGAACGAATGGGGCTTTTGTTATCTTTTCCTAGCGCTACATCGCACACATGAGGGGCGAGGGGGATGGTATTCCATGTGTGGCGAGGTGGCGATGGGAATGAATATAGGCAGACAGTGTGAATTGTGTGCATGGGTATATATGTATGTGTCTGTGTGTGTATATATACGTGTACATTGAGATGTATAGGTATGTATATTTGCGTGTGTGGACGTGTGTGTATATACATGTGTATGGGGGAGGGTTGGGCCATTTCTTTCTTCTGTTTCCTTGCGCTACCTCTCTGCAAGGTGGGAGACAGCGACAAAAAAAAAAATATTATATAAATTATATATATATATATATAATATATATATTCCCTGGATAGGGGAAAAGAATACTTCCCACGTATTCCCCTGCGTGTCGTAGAAGGCGAACTAAAAAGGAAAGGGAGCGGGGGTCTGGAAATCCTCCCCACTCGTTTTTTTTTTTTTTTATTTTCCAAAAGAAGGAACAGAGAAGGGCCAGGTGAGGATATTCCCTCATAAGGCCAAGTCCTCTGTTCTTAACACTACCTCGCTATCGCGTGGAAATGGCGAATATGTATGAAAAAAAAAGTATTTGTGTCATCTCTGGTGATGCAACAGGGATATTACATTTCACTGCTGTATCCACATGCATGGCTTGTGAATGGAATTATAACACTACCATATCTGGTGAAGCAGCTTGCATCGGGTGCGTAATGATATTAGACACCAGCATGAGAAATGCGCGACTTGTTGTCGATGTCTGCTATTCTTGCATCTTGTATGAAATGAATAAATAAATTGAAATTAAAAGCATTGAAATCTCGCGTTGGAGAATGATAATGATCAATGATTTATCAATTGGTTGATCATACATGAATCGTAAACTACGAATGATTACTATTAAGAGGTTAACTTTATCAGTTGGTTGATCATACATGAATTGTAAATTACGAATGAATAACGTTAAGAGGTTAACTTTAGCAATTGGTTGATCAAACATGAATCGTAAATTATTATTGATTAATGTTGAGATTAACTGTATATTACTCCCAGTGTCATGTAGTGACTGTTATACCACAGTGCCATACGTCAGTACACGAGTGTTGCCACATCAAGAGGAGGATGGAGCACGAAGACGTAGCAAGTCAAACGTGTGTTGTTTCCAGTGACGCGATATGACACCTTGCTCTGCTGTGCGTCAAGTTCAAACCACCTAGTCAGCGGTATTGCTGTTCCCCGGGGCTACAACTGCACTGAACACAACGACATAGCAAGGCAAGGAGGCAAGGTTAGACAGATGACATGTGAAGATGGAGCGTGGGGAAGCAAGCGGTGGGCTGAGGAATGATAAACGAGGTAATAAGGTAGTGGTAGAGTGGACAAGGACAGATCACACCCGAAGTTTAGAACAGCGCCACTTGACGCGCTCTACACGCATCAAGGTGTTGAGTGAGCCTTGTATCTTCTCTCACTGCTGGGGTTACGTGTAGAAGTAGCTAGCAGCAGGGCTAGCATGGACGAGCTGGAGTGGTTAGAACAATGTAGACTGTTTGAGTGATTGTTAACCAAATGCCCATCCTTAACTCCCATAATTCCATGATTGTAGGTCGTCACAAATGTTGTACGTATTTTCTGGATCGTTAATGTGTCATGAATGTTAATCTTACACTAGTGTTGCACTATTGTACAAGTGGTAAATGTACATGAGGACTATTATGTACTGACGGTACATCAAAAGTGTTTAGTGTGTGTTGTGAGCAACGAATGCTAATTGTTCATTCTGTCTTGCTGCCTACGAACACATAATGTAAAGCCACAGAGTAGAGGAAGACAGTTTAATGCAAGAGAGATTGTATTCTGGATGATATTTGCTTTAGCTGCAGAGGCGTGAGTGGAGGTGGGATGACAACCCCACACTGAGCAGATGTGTGGGAGGGGGAACTCTATGTCTTCCTCTCGACGGAGGGCAGAACCCACCCACCCTTGGCGCTCTCGCGATGACGGGTGTGCCAGTAGACAGAGGACAGCCTCCCGTAGGTACCAAGTGACGTGTGAGGACGGTCATGTCTGCAGTGGACAGCTGAGTGATCAGTGTGGAGCACACAACACTATTTTCATGACGAGATATTTCATTTGTGGATCAGAATAGATTTTGAGGAAGAACTGTCCTTCAAGATACCAATATCCATGTTTCTCATGTAATAATAATCTACATTAATCATAACTCAATGAATAATTTGTTAATTGATGATTAACGATGATAATTCACTAATTGACTGCATACATAAGAGCTAACAGGACACACTACACTGTATATGAAGGCCAAATGCGTCGTGACGTAAGTTATAACGCCTAAGTATATTATCTATTTAGGACAGTTTATGTATTTTATTTTTCTTTATTATACTTTGTCGCTGTCTCCCGCGTTAGCGAGGTAGCGCAAGGAAACAGACGAAAAGATGGCCCAACCCACCCTCATACACATGTATATACATAAACGTCCACACACATACATGTACATACCTATACATTTCAACGTGTTTTGAAATGGTCTGGGCACATGGAGAGAATGAGTGAGGAAAGACTGACCAAGAGGATGTATGTGTCGGAGGTGGAGGGAACGAGGAGAAGTGGGAGACCAAATTGGAGGTGGAAAGATGGAGTGAAAAAGATTTTGAGTGACCGGGGCCTGAACATGCAGGAGGATGAAAGGTGGGCAAGGAATAGAGTGAATTGGATCGATGTGGTATACCGGGGTTGACGTGCTGTCAGTGGATTGAATCAGGGCATGTGAAGCGTCTGGGGTAAACCATGGAAAGTTCTGTGGGGCCTGGATGTGGAAAGGGAGCTGTGGTTCGGGCATTATTGCATGACAGCTGGAGACTGAGTGAGAACGAATGGGGCTTTTGTTATCTTTTCCTAGCGCTACATCGCACACATGAGGGGCGAGGGGGATGGTATTCCATGTGTGGCGAGGTGGCGATGGGAATGAATATAGGCAGACAGTGTGAATTGTGTGCATGGGTATATATGTATGTGTCTGTGTGTGTATATATACGTGTACATTGAGATGTATAGGTATGTATATTTGCGTGTGTGGACGTGTGTGTATATACATGTGTATGGGGGAGGGTTGGGCCATTTCTTTCTTCTGTTTCCTTGCGCTACCTCGCAAATGTGGGAGACAGCGACAAAAAAAAAAAAATATATATATATATATATATATATATATATATATATATATTCCCTGGGGATAGGGGAGAAAGAATACTTCCCACGTATTCCCTGCGTGTCGTAGAAGGCGACTAAAAGGGAAGGGAGCGGGGGGCTGGAAATCCTCCCCTCTCGTTTTTTTTTTTTTAATTTTCCAAAAGAAGGAACAGAGAAGAGGGCCAGGTGAGGATATTCCCTCAAAGGCCAAGTCCTCTGTTCTTAACGCTACCTCGCTATCGCGGGAAATGGCGAATATTATGAAAAAAAAAGAAAATATATATCTATATATATATATATATATATATATATATATATATATATATATATATATACATATACATAATATATATATATATATATACATGAATACGAATAAAGTGTATATGAACGCGCACCTTCATAGAACATACAAAGCTCCAACAGCCAGGATCGAACCTGGGACCCCTTGTGCAAGAGGCAGGCATGCTAACCGCTAGGCTAAGGGACTGTATAATAGGAGACAACTATTCGAAATACTAAGTACTCGAATACCCTTCGTCTCACAATGGTGAGCAACGGGGTCTATCGGTTGTTTCCGAACAGAACACATAGCCAGCTGATAGCGTTTTACCGAACCTGACTGTACAATGCGGAGTTATATGAATACGAATAAAGTGTATATGAACGCGCACCTTCATAGAACATACAAAGCTCCAACAGCCAGGATCGAACCTGGGACCCCTTGTGCAAGAGGCAGGCATGCTAACCGCTAGGCTAAGGGACTGTATAATAGGAAACAACTATTCGAAATACTTGCACAAGGGGTCCCAGGTTCGATCCTGGATGTTGGAGCTTTGTATGATATATATATATATATATATATATATATATATATATATATATATATATATATATATATATATATATATATATATATATATATATATATATATATACACATATCCATAATTCATACTTGTTACCTTTATTCATTCCCGTCGCCACCCCGCCACACATGAAATGACAGTTTATGAATCAATTAATACCCAAGGTGACCGGAACTCCCGTCTCTCCCACACTGTTGTTAACCTGTGAAACATGTGAAGTGTGAAGCAGATAGTTTATTTGTACCTCCTGGCCCAGACTGCTACACTTAAACACTCACGACTGCAAGGGGGAACAAAGGAACAGTTCAACCCGCACCTGCTAACTAACCAGCCATCGTTCCCTCCCCACTCGCTCCATCCATCAATACACTGACGACACTTCATCTGTAAATCATTTCGTCAAACCTGTGAACTGTTAAACAGATAGTATATCTGTATATGTTGCTGGGGTGAAGGTTGAAGATAATATTATTGCTGGTGTTCTAGTCTTTTTCTCTTATTGGGATCGAGATATTCCTTTATCAAAGAAATTTCATTTTGCTTTCGAGGTCACCCGCGTTATTTCCCCACGTTGAACAAAACAGGAACCCGGGGAAAATGTTTCCCTAAAGAGAATTCTTTTCGGGGGATGTGACAAATCGCTATGATGTATTCATGGAAACACTGTCCCTTGCTGTTATGGTGTGGTTGGATTATGAGACTCTGAGAAATAACATGTAGAGATGGAGCAGGGCATTTTCGCCCGGGAAAGGTGTTGGGCAAAAACCATTAAAGGCATATGGAAGACATCTTGTGGAGGACTGCGTTTCGTTAGTCACCTTTACATAGGTATACTCTTGTCAGTTTCATTGAATGGGGGATAACTTTTCATTGCACGAAAAACCATCGAGTCAAAAAAAGGAAAAAGGAAATTACGTACCCCAAAAAAACCTAGACACAAAGAAAACCAATGTAACATACACGCAGACAAAAGTACTTACACAAAGACAATGTACTTAAAACACAGCAAAAGTACATCCCCACAGACAATGCCCTTACAAAAGACAATTCAAAACACACAACATATTTTACATACCCCAGACAATGTATTTACCACAGCCCTAAGTACATACACACGGGGACATTGTAACAAAAATTCACAAAAAATATGTACATACACGCAGACATATGTACTTACACACAGACATTGACTTCACACAGAAAATTTTTGTACTTTCATACAGACATATGTGCTAAACAGAAAAACCCGGAAAGGTAAAACAAAACTTTTGTTAAAACAAAGGCCCTTGATTCAGGTTGTAAAACACGGAATTTTGGGCAAAAAAACATTTCCTTCCCAAAAGGGAATATTCTAACCGGGCCGGGGGGATGTTTCAAATTTTTCCTTAGGTAAAAAAACCAAACAGGAATACAAAGACGGGGCAAAGGGGGCAATTTTAACATATGGAAACATTAAAAAACCCTTTATGTATAAAAAAGTACTTCAAACCCCCCCCCCCCCCCCCCCCCCCCCCCCCCCCCCCCCCCCCCCCCCCCCCCCCCGGGGGGGGGGGGGGGGGGGGGGGGGGGGGGGGGGGGGGGGGGGGGGGGGGGGGGGGGGGGGCTCCAGGGAGCAGCGCGAGACAAAATAATGAGCGAGGAAGGGCAAAAGGGCCCGTGTAGGGGAGGCGTTGGCGCCTTGAGGGGTTTAAGGATTTAGTGAAATCTAACGAAGGGGGAAGAAGAACCCTCTCGCCCAAAAGCCCGGGGGCGAAACTTTTCTTTTCATAAAAAAAAAGAGGTTGTGATACGTGTTATGTGTGTTATGTTATTTGTTCTTGGGCTTATCATAACTGTTAGAACAGGTGATTAATCCCTAAAACTAAATTAAAACCCCAAACCACACTAATTTAAAATGTATGGATTTTTGTGAACCCTTTAAAGTCATTGGTTTCCCAGAGTAATTTAAAAATGTTTTTTCTTTTTTTTTCATCTAATTCCCCCATTTTTCCCGATTAGCAAGGTAGCGTTAGGAACAGAGGACTGGGCCCCTTTTAGGGAAAATCCTCACCTGGGCCCCCCTTTTCTTTTCCTTCTTTTGGGAAAAAAAAAAAAAAAAACGAAGGGGGGAAAATTCCAGCCCCCCTCCCTCCCCTTTTAGTCGCCTTCTAAAAACATGCAGGGAAAAAATGGGGAAATATTCTTTTCTCCCCCTTCCCCCGGGGTATTATATATTTAAATATATAAAATATATATATAAAAATATATATAATATATATAATATATTAAAAATAAGTGCTCACTATTTTCCCCTATTACCCTATGTTTAAAATGATTTTTTCACAAAATATTTATACCAATTTATGTTTTACGTGGAGTTAAGGGGACCCGGCAATCTTTGTCGCAAAAAAAAACAAAGGCCCCAAGTGAAGAAAAAAGAGAATGGGGGGAAAACCGGGCCATTCTTGGGTTTTACTCCTTTTGGTATGTTTTTAAAAGTTACCTTCCTTACTTCATTGCTTCTCCCCGACACTTTTGGGCCCCCTTTTTTCCCGGGCCCCGGCGTTTAATGACTGGGAACAAATGACTTCGGAGCTACAGCAACTACGACCACAATATTCAGAGACGCCCTTAGTAAAGGTTTAGAAGGGGAGGCGAGACTTTTTCATGTTCAGTAAATAGGGGCTGCCCCACCAAAATTTGTTCTTTTGAAAAATGAACAAAAATCTCGAGGCAAAACAAATAAACCGGATAATTTTGGGCCAAAAAAAATTTAATATGAGCCAAAAACAGCGGGTTGGAAAAAAGTTTTCCCCAAAAATAAAACAAAAAACAAAAACAGTTTTTCTCTAGTGAAAGGGGGTTTGGTATACCCCCATTAAACCCCCGGGGACATGAAAGGATTTGAGAAATGGAATAATCTTTCTCGAAATTACCTTAAGTAAAAAAATTTCTCTTTGGAAAATCATTCGTTTTTTTTGAGGAAAATTTGGCCCGCAGTACTTTTCCCGTGAAGGTAAATTATGAAGCTAAGGTGTGTCTTGAGGTGACATTAAGGTCGTAAAGTGTGGAAGATTATTGGGCTGCAATTGGGCCTTTTCAAAATTTTCTGCAGTTTCATCTGAAAGGCGCAAATGCAGGTTTTCAAAAATTTGGTTACGGGGGGGGGAAATATCGCATCCCCCCAAACATTTCCACGAAGGGGATTTTAAGTGCCACTGCATTTTGCCCCAATGAATTTAAACCTCGAATCCACTTATGGTCTTCCAGTTCACGCACATCCCTTCCTTTCTGTTCCACAAACATCTGTGTCTCATCACGCAGTTCATCATATCACCTCAGCAAAAGTTTCCCTGTCTTCACAAAGCGCTTCCGTGAAATTTAAAACTGTCCAAAAAGGGTTTCTACTTTTCTCCAAAGAGCTGTTGAACTTTTCTGGGTTGGGGCCCTTTCTTTTTAAAAAAAGTTCACTGCCCTTTAAAAAACGAGCCCTTTGATTTTAAATCCAGCTTGAATGTTGTCCTGCACAACATTTGTCCATCCATCTTTATTAAGGTCTCACTTCAAGTGCTGGTGAACCGCTCAAGTTGCAGCTGGGGCAGACACTAGGCCGCTGGCGGCGTGCGGGAGGGTGATGGGCCGGCATTTTTTGCCCCTTCTTTTTGTGGGGGTCAGGGATCGATGGATTTAAGGCTTTTAAACAGAGAGAACAAATTTATAAAAATATATATTTTTTTTTATAATATATATAAAAAAAATATATATAAAATATTATTTTAATATATATAATAAAATATAAGGGGAGAAAGAATACTTCCCAGTATTCCCTTGCGTGTCGTAAAAGGGCGACAAAAAGGGGGAGGGAGGGGGGGGGTGGAAATCTTCCCCTTTTGTTTTTTTTTTTAATTTTCCAAAAAAGGGAACAGGGGAAGGGGGCCAGGTGAGGATATTCCCCCCAAGGCCCAGTCCTCGGGTTTTTAACGCTACCTCCCCAAAACGGGGGGGAAATCGAATGTTTGAAAAAAATATATATATATATATATTATATATATATATTTTTATATAAATATATATAAATTATATATATAAAATATATTGAGTAATGTGGCAGTTGAGGGAAAATTGGGGATGCATGGGGTTTCAGTTTTGTAAAGGGAAAAGGTGAAGTCTTGAAAAATTTAAAGTGCTGAAAAAGGACGGGAATTAAAGGGGGAAATTCCCTGGTTTAAAAAGCGGATATACATAAGTATACTTATGTAAGTGGGAAAGGAGAGGGCCCAGAGAGCGTTTTTGGGGTTTTCGTGTTTAATTTACAGGCGTGCGAAAAAAGAGACTTTTGGATGGGTTTAAAGTGCTGAGAGGTGCAACTGGGGGGGTCCGATCATTACTTGTGGAGGGTAAGGTGAAGATTAGTTGGGTTTTTTAGAAGAGGAGTGAATTTGGGGGGGGAAAAAGGGGGGTGAGAGTGGGGTGAGCTTTGGGAAGGGGGACCTGGGGTGGGGAATTTTCCGGAAAAACTTTTGGGACAAAATGGAAAAAGGTTAAACAATGGAAAGTAAGGGGGGTGGGGGGGGGAAAGGGAATTTATTTAGGGAATAGTGATGGATTGCGCAAAAGAAGCTTGTTTGGGAAAGAAAAGAGTGGGGGGGGGGGGGCGTTTTGAAAGGGGAGTGAATGGGGGGATGAAGAAGTAAAAAAAATATTATGAAAGAGAAAGAGAGGCAAATTTTGGGCGGGTTTTTGCAGGGGAAAAAAAAGCCAAAATTGGGGGGGAGAAGTTTAAAAAAAAGAGACAGGAGGTCAAGAGAAAGGTGCAAGGGTGAAAAAAAGGGGAAAAGAGGTTTTGGGGGGAGAGACTATCAGTAAATTTTTTGGGGGAATAAAAAGAAGTTCTGGGAAAGGAAAGGGGAAATTTTGGGGGCGGGAAAACAAGGGAACAAAAGGGAAAACTTTAGTTTAAAGGGCGTTTAAAAGGGGAGGTTTATAAAAAATAGCGGTGATGTGAGAAGGGGTGGAATGAGTTTTTTTGAAGGTTTGTTGAATGTGTCCCGAAGACCCGAGTTGGCCCGAATATTTGGGGTTTTTTTTCGAGGTGGTTTGGCCAAAAGTGAGAGGGTTGGGAAAAAGATTTGGTAAAAAGAGAAAAATGTAGTAAAAAGGGTTTTTGGGGAAAAATGAAAGCCGGAAGGCAGCGGTTTTTGGGGGGTTAAATTTCAGTGGAATTTAAATTAAAAAAAGGGGGGGCTGTATTGTTGACTGGGTTTTGGGAAGGTTATTTAATGTATGTAAAGACCATGGTGAGGTGCCTTGAGGGTTGGCGGAATGCGTGCATAGTGCCATTTTACAAAGGCAAAGGGGTAAGAGTGAGTGTCAAAATTTCAGAGGTATAATTTTTTTGAGGTTTTTCCTGGTTTAAAATTTTATGGTGGGGATTGGGGTTGAGAGGGGGAAGGCATATCCCGAGCATCAGATTGGGGAAAAAGCTTTCGGTTTTGAAAAATGGTAGAGGGTGTGTGGATCAAGGGGTTTGGGTTTTTTAAAAATGTATGGAAAAAAAAACTTAGAAAAACAAAGGATTTGTATGTAGCATTTATGGAACTGGAAAAAGGCAATTTAAGAGTTGATAGAGATGCCCCTGTGGGAAAGGGATTTAAGGAAAATAAGGTGTTGGGGGCAAGTTGTTAGAAGGCATGAAAAAAATTTTTTAACGAGGGTGTTTCCCGGGATGTGGGACGTTTTAGGAAAAGAGGAAAGTTGATTTTGGGTTTCAGTGAATGTAGGTTTGCGGCCGGGGGTGTGTGATGTCTCCATTGGGTTTTTTAATTTTGTTTTTGGATTTGGGGTTGTAAGGGGGGTAAATGCAAGAGTCCTGGAAAGGGGCAAGTATGAAATCCGTTGGGGATGAGGGGGCTTGGGGAATTTATCAGTTTGGGTTTTTCGCTGATGAACAGCGCTGGTGGCTGATTCATGTGAGAAAAAATGCGAAGTGGTGACTTTAGTTTGGTAAAAGTGTTGGGAAAAAGAAAGTTGAGGTTTTTAAAAGTGAAAAAAAGCAAGGGTTTTTTTGGTACAGTAGGGGTGAAAGGGGCAATCAATTGGGGGTATTTTAAAGGGAGAAAAACTGGGGGAAGTGGGAAATGTTTTAAAATCTGGGGGGTGGGGTCTTGTCAGCGGGGGAACCATGGAACGGAAGTGGGGTCATAGGGTGGGGGGGGGGGGAAAATTTTGGGAGCCCCTTTAAAATTTTTGGGGGTTTTTTTTTTTTGGGGGGGGGGTTTTTTTTTGGGGGGGGGTTTTTTTTTTTTTTTGGGGTCCTGAAAAAAAAGGGGGGGAAAAAAAAAAAAAAAAAAAAAAATTAAAATTTTTTTTTTTTAAAAAATTTTAATATTTTTATTTTTAAAATTTAAATTTTTTTTTTTTTTGGGGGCCCCTTTTCCCGGGGGGAAGGGGAAAAAGGGGGGGGAAAAAAAAAATTTAAAAAAAAAAAAAAAAAATTTTTTAAAAAAAAAATTTTAAAAAAAAAAAAAAAAAGGGGGGCCCCCAAAAACCCCCCTTTTTTTCCCCCAAAAAAGAAATGGAAAAACCCCCCCCCTTTTTGTGGGAAGGGTGGGGGGGTTTTTTTTTTTTCCCCCGGGGGGGGGGCCCCCCCCCCTTTTTTTTTTTTTAAAAGGGAAAATTTTGGGAAACCCCGGGGGGGCCCGGGGTTTTTTTTTTTTTTTTTGGGGGGGGGTTTTTTAAAAAACCTTTTTTAATTTTTTTTTTTAAAAATTTTTAAATTTTTTTTAAAAATTAAAATGGGGGTTTGGGAAAATTTTGGTTTTTTAAAAAAAAAAAAAAAGGTAAATGGGGGGGAAAAGGTTTTTTTGGGGGGGTTGGGGGAAAAAAGGGAGGGGGAAAAAAAAAAGGGGGGGTTTTTAAAAAAAAGGGGGGGTTTAAAAAAGGGAAGGGAAAATTGGGGGGGGGGGGAAAATTTTGGGGGAAAAAAGGGTGGAAGTCGAGAAAAATTATCTCCCGGGAAAAACAAAAATGGGTAAGTTTTTAAGGAAAAAAGGTTCCAACAATGTTGTATTTTTGCGAGGCGGTGGGCTATGGGGTTAGAATGTGCCAGGGGGTGATTGCTTGGGAAAAAGATGTTTGAGGAAAAAGTTGGGTGAGGGGGGTTTTTATCGAGTAAGAACTTTAAGGGGAAGAGGATGTTGGGAATAAAAAGGCCCTGGGGGTTTAAAGAGCCCAAAAAGGGGGGTTTTTTTTGGAAAAATGGTTTTTGGGGGCAAGGAGAGAATGGTGAGGAAAGATTTTACCCAAAAGGGGTATATGTGGGCGGAAAGGGGGAGGGGAAAGAGGAGAAGAGGGAAAACCAAATTGGAGGTGGAAAAAAGGGTGAAAAAGATTTTTGGGGTGATCGGGGGGGGCCCGAACATTTCAGGAGGGTTTAAAGGGGGGGCAAGGGGAATTTGGAAAGGGAAATTTGGGGATGTGGTTTACAGGGGTTGACGTGCTGTCAGTGGATTTTAAAAAAAAGGGGATGTGAAAGGGGCTGGGGTAAAACCCTGGAAAGCTTTTGGGTATGTATATTTGCGTGTGTGGAATTGGGGATGACAAAAGTGTAAGGGGGGGGGGGTTTGGGCCCCTTTCTTTCGTCTTTTCCTTGGGGCTACCCCCGGGAAAAAGCGGGAGGGCAGCGACAAAGATAAAAAGAAAAAAAAAAAAAAAAAAAAAAAAAAATAAAGTATTATATATAAAATAAAAATTATAAAAAAATATAAATATAAAATATATATATATAATATATATATATATATAATATATATATATATATATATATATGGGGAGAAAGAATACTTCCCACGTATTCCCTGCGTGTCGTAGAAGGCGACTAAAAGGGGAGGGAGCGGGGGGCTGGAAATCTTCCCCTCTCGTTTTTTTTTTTAATTTTCCAAAACAAGGAACAGAGAAGGGGCCAGGTGAGGATATTCCCTCCAAGGCCCAGTCCTCTGTTTTTAACGCTACCTCGCTAACGCGGGAAATGGCGAATAGTTTGAAAGAAATATATATATATATATATATATATATATATATATATATATATATATATATATAATATATATATATATATATATGAGTAATGTGGCAGTTGAGGGAATAATTGGTATGCATGGGGTGTTCAGTGTTGTAAATGGAAATGGTGAAGAGCTTGTAGATTTATGTGCTGAAAAAGGACTGATGATTGGGAATACCTGGTTTAAAAAGCGAGATATACATAAGTATACTTATGTAAGTAGGAGAGATGGCCAGAGAGCGTTATTGGATTACGTGTTAATTGACAGGCGTGCGAAAGAGAGACTTTTGGATGTTAATGTGCTGAGAGGTGCAACTGGAGGGATGTCCGATCATTATCTTGTGGAGGCTAAGGTGAAGATTAGTATGGGTTTTCAGAAAAGAGGAGTGAATGTTGGGGTGAAGAAGGTGGTGAGAGTGAGTGAGCTTGGGAAGGAGACCTGTGTGGGGAAGTACCAGGAGAGACTGTGTACAAAATGGAAAAAGGTGAGAACAATGGAAGTAAGGGGAGTGGGGGAGGAATGGGATGTATTTAGGGAATCAGTGATGGATTGCGCAAAAGACGCTTGTGGCATGAGAAGAGTGGGAGGGGGGCTGTTTAGAAAGGGTAGTGAGTGGTGGGATGAAGAAGTAAGAGTATTAGTGAAAGAGAAGAGAGAGGCATTTGGACGATTTTTGCAGGGAAAAAATGCAATTGAGTGGGAGAAGTATAAAAGAAAGAGACAGGAGGTCAAGAGAAAGGTGCAAGAGGTGAAAAAAAGGGCAAATGAGAGTTGGGG
Organism: Panulirus ornatus; assembly: GCF_036320965.1. Taxonomy (NCBI): domain Eukaryota; kingdom Metazoa; phylum Arthropoda; class Malacostraca; order Decapoda; family Palinuridae; genus Panulirus; species Panulirus ornatus. Next base: position 19,141,386 of record NC_092251.1, on the reverse strand, counting down.
TGAGAGACTATCAGTAAATTTTAGGGAGAATAAAAAGATGTTCTGGAAGGAGGTAAATAGGGTGCGTAAGACAAGGGAGCAAATGGGAACTTCAGTGAAGGGCGTAAATGGGGAGGTGATAACAAGTAGCGGTGATGTGAGAAGGAGATGGAATGAGTATTTTGAAGGTTTGTTGAATGTGTCTGATGACAGAGTGGCAGATATAGGGTGTTTTGGTCGAGGTGGTGTGCAAAGTGAGAGGGTTAGGGAAAATGATTTGGTAAACAGAGAAGAGGTAGTAAAAGCTTTGCGGAAGATGAAAGCCGGCAAGGCAGCAGGTTTGGGTGGTATTGCAGTGGAATTTATTAAAAAAGGGGGTGACTGTATTGTTGACTGGTTGGTAAGGTTATTTAATGTATGTATGACTCATGGTGAGGTGCCTGAGGATTGGCGGAATGCGTGCATAGTGCCATTGTACAAAGGCAAAGGGGATAAGAGTGAGTGCTCAAATTACAGAGGTATAAGTTTGTTGAGTATTCCTGGTAAATTATATGGGAGGGTATTGATTGAGAGGGTGAAGGCATATACAGAGCATCAGATTGGGGAAGAGCAGTGCGGTTTCAGAAGTGGTAGAGGATGTGTGGATCAGGTGTTTGCTTTGAAGAATGTATGTGAGAAATACTTAGAAAAGCAAATGGATTTGTATGTAGCATTTATGGATCTGGAGAAGGCATATGATAGAGTTGATAGAGATGCTCTGTGGAAGGTATTAAGAATATATGGTGTTGGAGGCAAGTTGTTAGAAGCAGTGAAAAGTTTTTATCGAGGATGTAAGGCATGTGTACGTGTAGGAAGAGAGGAAAGTGATTGGTTCTCAGTGAATGTAGGTTTGCGGCAGGGGTGTGTGATGTCTCCATGGTTGTTTAATTTGTTTATGGATGGGGTTGTAAGGGAGGTAAATGCAAGAGTCCTGGAAAGAGGGGCAAGTATGAAGTCTGTTGGGGATGAGAGAGCTTGGGAAGTGAGTCAGTTGTTGTTCGCTGATGATACAGCGCTGGTGGCTGATTCATGTGAGAAACTGCAGAAGCTGGTGACTGAGTTTGGTAAAGTGTGTGGAAGAAGAAAGTTGAGAGTAAATGTGAATAAGAGCAAGGTTATTAGGTACAGTAGGGGTGAGGGTCAAGTCAATTGGGAGGTGAGTTTGAATGGAGAAAAACTGGAGGAAGTGAAGTGTTTTAGATATCTGGGAGTGGATCTGTCAGCGGATGGAACCATGGAAGCGGAAGTGGATCATAGGGTGGGGGAGGGGGCGAAAATTTTGGGAGCCTTGAAAAATGTGTGGAAGTCGAGAACATTATCTCGGAAAGCAAAAATGGGTATGTTTGAGGGAATAGTGGTTCCAACAATGTTGTATGGTTGCGAGGCGTGGGCTATGGATAGAGATGTGCGCAGGGGGATGGATGTGCTGGAAATGAGATGTTTGAGGACAATGTGTGGTGTGAGGTGGTTTGATCGAGTAAGTAACGTAAGGGTAAGAGAGATGTGTGGAAATAAAAAGAGCGTGGTTGAAAGAGCAGAAGAGGGTGTTTTGAAATGGTTTGGGCACATGGAGAGAATGAGTGAGGAGAGATTGACCAAGAGGATATATGTGTCGGAGGTGGAGGGAACGAGGAGAAGAGGGAGACCAAATTGGAGGTGGAAAGATGGAGTGAAAAAGATTTTGTGTGATCGGGGCCTGAACATGCAGGAGGGTGAAAGGAGGGCAAGGAATAGAGTGAATTGGAGTCATGTGGTATACAGGGGTTGACGTGCTGTCAGTGGATTGAATCAGGGCATGTGAGGCGTCTGGGGTGAACCATGGAGAGCTGTGTGGGTATGTATATTTGCGTGTGTGGACGTGTGTATGTACATGTGTATGGGGGGGGGGGGGTTGGGCCATTTCTTTCGTCTGTTTCCTTGCGCTACCTCGCAAACGCGGGAGACAGCGACAAAGTAAAAAAAAAAAAAAAAAAAAAAAAAAATATATATATATATATATATATATATATATATATATATATATATATATATATATATATATATATATATATATATATTTATATTTATTTATTATATTTTGCTTTGTCGCTGTCTCCCGCGTTTGCGAGGTAGCGCAAGGAAACAGACGAAAGAAATGGCCCAACCCACCCCCCTACACATGTATATACATACACGTCCACACATGCAAATATACATACCCATACATCTCAATGTACACATATATATACACACACAGACACACACATATATACACATGCACACAATTCACACTGTCTGCCTTTATTCATTCCCATCGCCACCTCGCCACACATGGAATAACATCCCCCTCCCCCTCATGTGTGTGAGGTAGTGCTAGGAAAAGACAACAAGGGCCTCATTCGTTCACAGTCTCTAGTTGTCATGCAATAATGCCCGAAACCACAGCTCCCTTTCCACATCCAGGCCCCACACAATTTTCCATGGTTTACCCCAGACGCTTCACATGCCCTGATTTAATCCATTTTTTTTCTAACTTTCTAAAATGGGAAACAGATATATATATATATATATATATATATATATATATATATATATATATATATATATATATATATATATATACATATGTGAGAAACTGCAGAAGCTGGTGACTGAGTTTGGTAAAGTGTGTGGAAGAAGAAAGTTGAGAGTAAATGTGAATAAGAGCAAGGTTATTAGGTACAGTAGGGGTGAGGGTCAAGTCAATTGGGAGGTGAGTTTGAATGGAGAAAAACTGGAGGAAGTGAAGTGTTTTAGATATCTGGGAGTGGATCTGTCAGCGGATGGAACCATGGAAGCGGAAGTGGATCATAGGGTGGGGGAGGGGGCGAAAATTTTGGGAGCCTTGAAAAATGTGTGGAAGTCGAGAACATTATCTCGGAAAGCAAAAATGGGTATGTTTGAGGAATAGTGGTTCCAACAATGTTGTATGGTTGCGAGGCGTGGGCTATGGATAGAGATGTGCGCAGGAGGATGGATGTGCTGGAAATGAGATGTTTGAGGACAATGTGTGGTGTGAGGTGGTTTGATCGAGTAAGTAACGTAAGGGTAAGAGAGATGTGTGGAAATAAAATGAGCGTGGTTGAGAGAGCAGAAGAGGGTGTTTTGAAATGGTTTGGGCACATGGAGAGAATGAGTGAGGAGAGATTGACCAAGAGGATATATGTGTCGGAGGTGGAGGGAACGAGGAGAAGAGGGAGACCAAATTGGAGGTGGAAAGATGGAGTGAAAAAGATTTTGTGTGATCGGGGCCTGAACATGCAGGAGGGTGAAAGGAGGGCAAGAAATAGAGTGAATTGGAGTCATGTGGTATACAGGGGTTGACGTGCTGTCAGTGGATTGAAGCAAGGCATGTGAAGCGTCTGGGGTAAACCATGGAAAGCTGTGTAGGTATGTATATTTGCGTGTGTGGACGTGTGTATGTACATGTGTATGGGGGGGGGGGGTTGGGCCATTTCTTTCGTCTGTTTCCTTGCGCTACCTCGCAAACGCGGGAGACAGCGACAAAGTATAAAAAAAAAAAAAAAAAAAAAAAAAAAAATATATATATATATATATATATATATATATATATATATATATATATATATATATATATATATATATACATATATATATATATATATATATATATATATATATATATATATATATATATATATATATATATATATATATATTATCCCTGGGGATAGGGCATTAAGAATACTTCCCACGTATTCCCTGCGTGTCGTAGAAGGCGACTAAAAGGGGAGGGAGCGGGGGGCTGGAAATCCTCCCCTCTCTTTTTTTTTTTTTTTTATTTTCCAAAAGAAGGAACAGAGGGGGCCAGGTGAGGATATTCCAAAAAAGGCCCAGTCCTCTGTTCCTAACGCTACCTCGCTAACGCGGGAAATGGCGAATAGTTTAAAAAAAAGAAAGATATATATATATATATATATATATATATATATATATATATATATATATATATATATATATATATATATATATATATATTTTTTTTTCTTTCAAACTATTGGCCATTTCCCGCGTTAGCGAGGTATCGTTAAGAGCAGAGGACTGGGCCTTTGAGGGAATATCCTCACCTGGCCCCCTTCTCTGTTCCTTCTTTTGGAAAATTAAAAAAAAAATAATGAGAGGGGAGGATTTCCAGCCCCCCGCTCCCTTCCCTATTAGTCGCCTTCTACGACACGCAGGGAATACGTGGGAAGTATTCTTTCTCCCCTATCCCCAGGGATAAGATATATATATATATATATATATATATATATATATATATATATATATATATATATATATATATATATATATATATATATATATATATATATATATTATATTTATTTATTTATTTGGCTTTGTCGCTGTCTCCCACATTTGCGAGGTAGCGCAAGGAAACAGAAGAAAGAAATGGCCCAACTCACCCCCATACACATGTATATACGCATACGTCCACACACGCAAACATACACACCCATACATCTCAATGTACACATATATATATACACACACAGACACATACATATATACCCATGCACATAATACACACTGCCTGCCTTTATTCATTCCCATCGCCACCTCGCCACACATGGAATACCATCCCCCTCCCCCCTCATGTGTGCGAGGTAGCGCTAGGAAAAGATAACAAAGGCCCCATTCGTTCACACTCAGTCTCCAGCTGTCATGCAATAATGCCCGAAACCACAGCTCCCTTTCCACATCCAGGCCCCACACAACTTTCCATGGTTTACCCCAGACGCTTCACATGCCCTGATTTAATCCACTAACAGCACGTCAACCCCGGTATACCACATCGATCCAATTCACTCTATTCCTTGCCCGCCTTTCACCCTCCTGGATATTCAGGCCCCGATCACTCAAAATCTTTTTCACTCCATCTTTCCACCTCCAATTTGGTCCCCCACTTCTCCTCGTTCATTGGGTATATATGTATGTGTCTGTGTGTGTATATATATATGTGTACATTGAGATGTATAGGTATGTATATTTGCGTGTGTGGACGTGTGTGTATATACATGTGTATGGGGGTGGGTTTGGCCATTTCTTTCGTCTGTTTCCTTGCGCTACCTCGCAAACGCGGGAGACAGCGACAAAGCAAAATATATAAATATATAAATATAAATATATATATATATAAATATATATATATATATATATATATATATATATATATATATATATATATATATATATATATATATATATATATATATATATATGGGAGGGTATTGATTGAGAGGGTGAAGGCATGTACAGAGCATCAGATTGGGGAAGAGTAGTGTGGTTTCAGAAGTGGTAGAGGATGTGTGAATCAGGTGTTTGCTTTGAAGAATGTATGTGAGAAATACTTAGAAAAGCAAGTGGATTTGTATGTAGCATTTATGGATCTGGAGAAGGCATATGATAGAGTTGATAGAGATGCTCTGTGGAAGGTATTAAGAGTGTATAGTGTGGGAGGAAAGCTGCTAGAAGCTGTGAAAAGTCTTTATCAAGGATGTAAGGTAAGGGATGTGTACGTTTAGGAAGCGAGAAAAGTGATTGGTTCTCAGTGAATGTAGGTTTGCGGCAGGGGTGTGTGATGTCTCCATGGTTGTTTGATTTGTTTATGGATGGGGTTGTTAGGGAGGTGAATGCAAGAGTTTTGGAGAGAGGGGCAAGTATGCAGTCTGTTGTGGATGAGAGAGCTTGGGAAGTGAGTCAGTTGTTGTTCGCTAATGATACAGCGCTGGTGGCTGATTCGGATGAGAAACTTCATAAGCTGATGACTGAGTTTGATAAAGTGTATGAAAGAAGAAAGTTGACAGTAGATGTGAATAAGAGCACGGTTATTAGGTTCAGTAGGGTTGAGGGACAAGCCAATTGGGAGGTAAGTTTGAATGGAGAAAAACAGGACGAAGAGAAGTATTTTAGATATCTGGGAGTGGACTTAGCAGCGGATGGAACCATGGGAGTGGAAGTGAGTCACAGGATGTGGGAGGGGGCGAAGGTTCTTTGAGCGTTGAAGAATGTGTGGAAGTCGAGAACGTTATCTCGGAAAGCAAAAATGGGTATGTTTGAAGGAATAGTGATTCCAACAATGTGAGGTGGTTTGAGCGAGTAGGTAATGAACGGGTAAGAAAGATGTGTGGTAATAAATAGAGTGTGGTTGAGAGAGCAGAAGAGGATGTGTTCAGACGGTTTGGACACATGGAGAGAATGAGTGAGGAAAGATTGACAAAGAGGATGTATGTGTCAGAGGTGGAGGGAACGAGGAGAAGTGGGAGACCAAATTGGAGGTGGAAGGATGGAGTGAAAACGATTTTGAGCGATCGGGGCCTGAACATACAGGAGGGTGAAAGGCGTGCAAGGAATAGAGTGAATTGCTACGGTGTGATATACCGGGGTCAACGTTCTGTCAATGGATTGAACCAGGGCATGTGAAGCGTGTGGGGTAAACCATGAAAAGGTCTGTGGGGCCTGGATGTGGAAAGGGAGCTGCGGTTTCGGTGCTTTACACATGACAGCTAGAGACTGAGTGTGAAAGAATGTGACCTTTTTTCTATGTTCCTGGGGCTACCTCGCCAGAAGGGTGGGGCATGCTACTTAGTGTGTGGCGGGGTGGCGACGAGAATGGATGAAGGCAGTAAGTATGGATATGTGCGTGTGTATATATGTCTGTGTATGTATATGTATGCATACGTTCAAATGTATATGTATGTATATGTGCGTGTGTGGGCGCTTATGTATACACATGTGTATGTGGGTGGGTTGGGCCATTCATCTGTTTCCTTGCGCTACCTCGCTAACACGGGAGACGGCGGTTAAGTATGATAATAAAAATATATGTGTGTGTGTGTGTGTGTGTGTGTGTGTGTGTGTGTGTGTGTGGCGTCAATGAGATAGCCTTGATTACGGCTTCAGCCACCCATTCCGTCTCAGTTTACTTAAAATAAATGAAATTCTATAACCAGGGAACAGATATACCATCAGCCTTCAGTATGTTATAATGCAATGACCATTTCTCCCTTTTCTTTCCAAGTTATCTGATAATATAGTTTTGAGAAGAATATTAAATGAGAATATGTTTCATTCAGATTTAATTTATTTATAAGGTGAAAAGTTTCGAGAAAGAACGCATAAATAGACCGCTACTCCTTCTTGCGACTGATCCAGGGAATGACAGATACCTCCAGCGTGTTTTGTTCTAGATTTATTACCTCATCTTTCTCCCTTCTTTGCTTCCAGCCTTTGTAATCCTAAAGTTATGAAAGGAATATGAAATGAATGCAGGTTTCTAACAGGCCCTTCGTTAAGCATGAATGAATATATTAGTAGTCATTTGCATATGTCGAACGCTTAAATCCTCGTACTTGGCAACTAACGCGTCATTTATCACTCAGAGGTTATAATATTCGTTCGACTATGGGACGAGCTTCACCACAAGTGCCTTGATATTTGTGTGTAGCTCTGGTCTTACAGACTGACAGTCAGACACACACTCAGATAAACAAATACAGTAACGCATACACAGGAGGACATACAGACTGATGCCAGTACGGGAAAACATTAGCCAAAGTAAATATATCTCACTAGATTCATGTGATTACAACGTATGATGGTCGTTGTTATCGTGTGAACAATGAGGTCCTTACATGCCTCAGTACTGTCGTAAATTGTCTCGTAACACAGCTGTACGATGGTACGTCCATCCGTTGATTAATGCTGTGTCTATATCTTGAATGCCAGCTGCCAGAAGACTGGATAAAGTCGGCAGCCAAAGAGAAAAACTATGAATATGCAACATGAGACATCTTGACGTTTTCCCATGACTGAGGGAAAGTTGACGCAAAGAAACATTAATAAATAGAACATCTGAAAGAAGAATCAACGGTCATCCTTCGTATAGAAGATTAGAGAAAAGAAAGAGGATTCTACTCACCGACAATGATCAGATAGACGGCCACTAAGGAGCTGACAAGAGGCAGAGGGACCGACGTGGGCAAAGCCGTCTGCACCATCGAAGTCGAAGCCAGAGATGTGGTGGCCGTCGAGATGTCCATAGAGAAGGCGTGGGCAGGAGTGTGGGAGGTGTTGACATCTAGGTCACCCTCCTCAGGCACCGTAGGCATGGGTGTGGGCGTCACCTGCAGCTCCTGCCTATCTACTGCAGAGGTAAGGAAGATCGCGGACACTCTACTGTCGCGCATGTTAACTGGATGGATTGTGTGGGTGAGGTGGGCGAGTCTGATGAGGCCACAGTCGGGGGTATGACCGTCGACAGCAATGCCATTGTGTGGGAGACGATGGTCCTCGTAGGGAACAGGACAGTAGAGTTCAGAGGGATGGCTGTCGATCCTATGGACGTGGATGCTAAGCCCAGGTGCAAAGTTGTGTATATCAAGTCCATTGGCGTAGCTGGCGGACCCATAGTGGCGAAGGAGGGGTCCTGGGTCTTCGTGTCTGGGTCCAGGAAGGTAGATAAAGATCTCAGGGATGGAAATGTTGAGATTAAGGCCATGGATGTTGAGCCAAGGATCATGAATGTTGAGGAAGTAAATCTTATTCGAGGAAACTAACAGTAACGTCTTTGTGGCACGACTGTAAGGAACAAATGACAACCCGCTACCAGAGAGTAGCGGGTTCGGCGACCACTAGTCATAACACTCATGATTCGCACTTTTCTCTTTCACTTTAATGATCTATCTTTTGTATTTCATTCATTGTTCTCCTCTTGTAGGTATCACTTTAGTCTATCTTCATTTTGCTTTGAGTTTATTTTCCTCAGTGTAGGTCTGGCCAGTTCGCATTTCTTCCCCTAAATACTTATGTCTTCCAACTACGTGTATCCTTAATCTTGTAAGAGTGTTTTATCTAACGATCAATCATACATTTTTTCACAGATGATGGTGAGAATGTATGAGGAGTTTCTCTACATTCACTAGTAATAATCTGAAAAAAAAAGTTATTCATTTCCACCAAATTTGCCGGAATACTTCGAAACAACAGAGGAGACATACATGAGACAACCATTGCTGCACAAATGAATAACCCAAGTTTGTGTGTAACCTCTAGAGCAACAGTGCCTCACTAAAGCGGAGCATCCTTTTCAAATTTCTTTTTGACCATAGATTTATGACAGATATGTAAGATCCCTCACCGCTGGACTCCACTCATAAACTGAGTGGCAGCAAGAACAAGGTGCCACTCCAAGACGTCATGGTGTATGGTGACACAGACGGCTACGTTATCACCAGACACAGGAAACCAACAGACCTCGGCCGATGTCTACATGCAACTAGAGATTGTCCCCAACGCTACAAAACTGGAGTCATCTATGCAACGTTTGCACGAACTATATACAAGACTACATCCAGGTGGCAAATCGTCCACAGAAACTCAGGCGATCAAACAAGTTAACCACTTCACGTAAAAGAACAGTAAAGTGGTATGAAACTCCAAGTAACACCACAACACAGAAGGTGTATTACTTCAGCATGGTGTCAAGAACCTTAAGCTGTACCAAGAAACATTACCAACACAACACAAGACAACAGATTCGAGCTTGTCATCTGCTACAGAAACCAAAGAACGAGTAACTTTCATCATGAACAACCAACTACATAAGAGACAAGATACAGTACAAAAATCCAACGTCATATATGAATTCAGATGTCAGTTTTGATTACTTGTGTTTGATCACTTCATAACCTCTTTTCTGAGATGGATAAATGTAAGTCGTTTGATCGGTACTTAGAAGAGAAGTTTTCCTTTCAGAAAACCATCTTGAGAGCTCGCCTTTGTACTCAACCATTCTGTCTCTGTCTCTTTCCAAGTTGGATGACCAATACCTGGCACAATAGTCAGGATGAGGACGCACCAGTTACTTGTAAACAGTGAGGATTTAAATGTCAAATCCTTACCAACGAACCTAAGAATTTAGCTTGCCCTTTTCACTTGTTTCTGTGCATTGCTTACTTTGCTCTAGGTCAACAGAGACTATTACATCCAAGTCTTTGTCTCCTTTTATCTGTGACTTGCATTTTTCACCTTTACAACCTACATGTAAGACTTTGCACCTAACTATATTGATATTCCTTCGCCACTTATGAGTCCAGTCCATCAGTTTGTTTACGTCAGTTTAAAAGCTGCAACTGTTATCTGTCTGACGTATATCTATTTACCAACTTCGTATCGCCCGAGTATTTCCATATACATGAGAAAGAGAATCGGGCGAAAGAATAACCCTTATGGCACACCACTTGTCACGTCTGACCATTCTGCGGCTGGACCAGTAATCATTAGACTTCATCTACGGTAAAGTTAACCAGTTTCTTAACTACCATAGGAACAAAGCCATCTGTAGCATGTGATGTGGTACAGCGTAAAAGAAATGAGCAAACAAATATGAGAGGCATTTGAAGCGACCCTCGTACGCTTAGTAGAGGTGACAAAGAACTGGAAAGGTTCCATGTGTTGGGTCACAAGTGTCGCGAAAGTAGCGGTGACAAAGTATTGAGACACGGAGCAACGAGGGTGGGTCACGTAGGCCATAGTGCCAAACTTGCCTCTCACTAATAACAAGGTTTCGTGACCCCAGGTAGTGGTGAAGTGTGGAGAAGATGGAGTGAGCATTCGGAAGTACTGCTGAATATATTTCAGGACAGAGTGGCAGATAGTAGGCACTTTGTCGCGGTGGGGTGCAGAGTAAGAGTCGTGGACAATGGTTTGGTGAAGAGAGAAGACTTGATGAAAGCTGTGAGTAAGGTGAAATGCGGCAAGTCGGCTAGAGTGGATGGTACTACGGTTGAACCTATTAAGAAAGAGATTGACTGTAATGTTAATTGTTTGGTATGTGTGGATCATGATGAGGTGCCCGAAGATTTGCGGAATTTATGTACAGTGCCATTGTTTAAAGGCAAGAAGGATAAAGGTAAGTCTTCAAACTACAGAGGCATAAGTTTGTGAAGTGTACCTTATGAGTTGTATTGGAGGGTATTGATTCAAAGAATGATCGGATATGTAGAACATCAGATTGAGGACGGGCAGTGTGGTTTCAGAAGTGGTAGATGATTTGTGGATCAGGTGTTTGCTTTAGAGAATGTGCGTGAAAAATACTTAGAGAAACAGAGGGATTTGTAGGTGGCATTTATGGATTTGGAAGAAGCATACGATAGGGTTTAATAGAGATGTCTTGCGGAAGGTCTTAAGAACATACGGTGTGGGAGGAAAGCTACTAGAAGCAATGAGAAGCCTTTAATCAAGGATTTAAGACATATGTACGAGCACCAAGAAAGGAGAGGGAATTGTTCCAAGTGAAGGCTGATCTGCGTCAGGGTTCGGTGACGTCATTATTGATGTTGATCAATTTCTTCATGGGTTGGATGGTGAGGGAGGTGAATGTGAGAATCTTAGAGAGAGGGGCGGGTATGCAGTCTGTTGGGGATGAGAGGACCTGAGAAGTGAGTCAATTGTTGTTCGCCGAGGATACAACTCTGGTGGCAGAATCGAGTGAGAAATGGAAGAAATTAATAACTGAGTTTGGAAGAGTGTGTGAAAGGAAAAAAATGAGAGTGAATGTGAATAAAAGGAAAGTCATTACGTTTAGCAGGGTTGAGGGACAGGTTAGTTGGGGAGTGAGTTTGAACGGAGAAAACTTAGAGCAAGTGAAGTGTTTTAGATATCTGGGGTGGACATGGCAGTGAATGGAAGCATGGAAGCGGAAGTGAGTCATAGGATGAGTGAGAGAGCGAGGGTTTTGGGAGCGATGAAGAATGTGTGGAAAGAGAACGTTATCAGAGGGCAAAAATAGGTATGTTTGAGGATATAGTTGTTACAACAGTGTTATATGGTTCCGAGGCGTGGGCGGAGGAGGAAGATGGATATGTCGGAATAGAATGCTTAAAGAAAATATGTGGTATGAGGTGGTTTGATCGAGTAAGTAAGTAAATGCTTCCATTCGCTGCCATGTCCACTGCCATATATCTAAAGCACTTCACTTTCTCCAATTTTTCTTGACTGAAACCTACATCCCAGATAATTTGTTCCTCAACCCTACTAAACCTAATAACCTTGCTTTTGTTTGCATTCACTAAATGTTCTCCTGTCATAAATTCTTGCAAACTCAGTCACCAACTGCTGCAGTTTCTCACTCGAATCAGCCACCAGTGCTGTATAATCAGCAAACAACAACTGACTCACTTCCTAGGCCCTCTCATCCCCAACAGACTGCATACTCGCGCCTCTCCAAAACTCTTGCAGTTACCTCCCTAACCATCCCATCCATAAACAAATCTAAAACCCATGGTGATATCACGCACACCTGACTCTGACCGACCTTGACAGGGAACCATTCACTCTCCTCCCTTTTTGCTGGTACACACGACTTAAATCTTTGATAAAAACTTTTCACAGATTCTAGCAGCTTACCTCCGAAATGGGAGTTGGGATGAGTGAATATTAATTTTTAGGGAGAAAAAGAAAGATATACTGGAAGGAGGTAAATAACGGGCGTAAGACAAGACAACAAATGGGATCATCGGTGAAAGGGGCAAGTGGAGAGGTAATAACAGGTAATGATGAAGTGAGGAGATGGAATGAGTATTTTGAAGGATAGTTAAATGTGTTTGATGAATGGTGTTTTGGTCAGGTTGATATGCGAAGTAAGAGTCACGTAGAGAAGTTTGTTGAAAGAACAGGTAGTGAAAGCCTTGTGTAAAATGAAATGTGGCAAGGCGGCTGGAGTGGATGATGTTGCTGTAGAATTTATAAAGAAAAGAGGTGACTGCGTTAACTGGTTGGTAAGGATATTCATTTTATGTATCGATGATGATGAAGTGCCTGAGGATTGGAAGAGGGCATGCATAGTGCCATTTTACAACAGCAAAGGGAATAAAAGTGAGTGTTCAAACTACAAGGCGTAAGTTTGTTGAGTATTCCTGGGGTATTGTATGGGAGGGTATTGATTGAGAGGGTGAAGGCATATACAGAGCATCTGACTGGGGAGGAGCAGTGTGGTTTCAGAAGTGGTAGAGGATGTGTGGATCAGGTGTTTGCTTTGAAGAATGTTTGTGAGAAATACTTAGAAAAACAGATGGAATTTTGTGTGGCATTTATGGATCTGGAGAAGGCATGTGATAAGGTGATTGAGATGCTTTGTGGAAGGTCTTACGAGTATATGGTGTGGAAGGTAAGCTACCAGAAGCATTGAAAAGTTTTTATCAATTATGTAAGGCGTGTGTACGAATAGGAATACAGGAGCGTGCATGGATCTTCAGCAAGGGTGTATGATGTCACCATGGCTGTTTGATTTGTTTATGGATTGGGTGGTGGGGGGGGAGGTAAATGCAAGACTCTTGAAGAGAGGGGCGCCTATGCAATCTGTTGGTGTTGAGAAGGCCTGGGAAGTGAATTAGTTTTTGTTCGCTGATGATACAGCACTGGTAGTTCATTCGAGTGAGAAACTGCAAAAGTTGATGACTGAGTTTCGAAGAGTGTGTGAAAGAAGAAACCTGAGAGTAAATCAAAATAAAAGGAAGGTTATTAGGTTAGTTGGGTAGGTTTTAATGGAGAAAGACTAGAGGAAGTGAAGTGTTTTAGATATCTGGGAGTGGACTTGGTAGCGAGAGGAACTATGGAAGCAGAAGTGAGTCATAGGGTGGGGGCGGGGGCGAAGGTTCTGAGAGCTATGAAGAATGTGTGAAAAGACAGAACGTCAACTTAGAAGGCAAAATTTTTTGTTTGAAGGGATAATAGTTCCGAAAATATTATATGGTTGCGAGGCATGGGCTCTAGAAAGGGTTGTGCGGAAGAGAGTGGATATGTTGGATATGAAATGTATGAGAACAATGTATGGTGTGGAGTGGTTTGATCGAGTAAGTAATGAAAGGATAAGAGAGATGTGTGGCAATAAAAAGAGTGTGTTTAGGCATACGGAGAGAATGAGTGAGAAATGGTTGATAAAGAATAAACGTGTAAGAAGTGGATGGAACATGGAGTCCCGGGAGACCAAAGTTGAGGTGGAAAGATGGAGTGAAAAGGATTTTGTGTGATCGGGGCCTGAACATGCAGGAGGGTGAAAGGAGGGCAAGGAATAGAGTGAATTGGAGCGATGTGATATACAGGGGTTGACGTGCTGTCAGTGGATTGAATCAAGGCATGTGAAGCGTCCGGGGTAAACCAAGGAAAGCTGTGTAGGTATGTATATTTGCGTGTGTGGACGTGTGTATGTACATGTGTATGGGGGGGGGGGGGTTGGGCCATTTCTTTCGTCTGTTTCCTTGCGCTACCTCGCAACGCGGGAGACAGCGACAAAGTATAAAAAAAAAAAAAAAAAAAAAAAAGAGTAAGAGTCGTGGACAATGGTTTGGTGAAGAGAGAAGACTTGATGAAAGCTGTGAGTAAGGTGAAATGCGGCAAGTCGGCTAGAGTGGATGGTACTACGGTTGAACCTATTAAGAAAGAGATTGACTGTAATGTTAATTGTTTGGTATGTGTGGATCATGATGAGGTGCCCGAAGATTTGAGGAATTTATGTACAGTGCCATTGTTTAAAGGCAAGAAGGATAAAGGTAAGTCTTCAAACTACAGAGGCATAAGTTGGTGCAGGGTACCTTATGAGTTGTATTGGAGGGTATTGATTCAAAGAATGATCGGAATGTAGAAATCAAGATTGAGGCGGGCAGTGTGGTTTCAGAAGTGGTAGATGATTTGTGGATCAGGTGTTTGCTTTAGAGAATGTGCGTGAAAAATACTTAGAAAAACAGAGGGATTTGTAGGTGGCATTTATGGATTTGGAAGAAGCATACGATAGGGTTTAATAGAGATGTCTTGCGGAAGGTCTTAAGAACATACGGTGTGGGAGGAAAGCTACTAGAAGCAATGAGAAGCCTTTAATCAAGGATTTAAGACATATGTACGAGCACCAAGAAAGGAGAGGGAATTGTTCCAAGTGAAGGCTGATCTGCGTCAGGGTTCGGTGACGTCATTATTGATGTTGATCATTTCTTCATGGGTTGGATGGTGAGGGAGGTGAATGTGAGAATCTTAGAGAGAGGGGGGGTATGCAGTCTGTTGGGGATGAGAGGACCTGAGAAGTGAGTCAATTGTTGTTCGCCGAGGATACAACTCTGGTGGCAGAATCGAGTGAGAAATGGAAGAAATTAATAACTGAGTTTGGAAGAGTGTGTGAAAGGAAAAAAATGAGAGTGAATGTGAATAAAAGGAAAGTCATTACGTTTAGCAGGGTTGAGGGACAGGTTAGTTGGGGAGTGAGTTTGAACGGAGAAAACTTAGAGCAAGTGAAGTGTTTTAGATATCTGGGGTGGACATGGAAGTGAATGAACATGGAAGACGGAAGTGAAGTCTAGGATGATGAGAGAGCGAAGGTTTTGGGAGCGATGAAGAATGTGTGGAAAGAGAACGTTATCAGAGGGCAAAAATAGGTAAGTTTGAGGATATAGTTGTTACAACAGTGTTATATGGTTCCGAGGCGTGGGCGGAGGAGGAAGATGGATATGTCGGAATAGAATGCTTAAAGAAAATATGTGGTATGAGGTGGTTTGATCGAGTAAGTAATAAATGCTTCCATTTCGCTGCCCATGTCCACTGCCATATATCTAAAGCACTTCACTTCTCCAATTTTTCTTGACTGAAACCTACATCCCAGATAATTTGTTCCTCAACCCTACTAAAACCTAATAACCTTGCTTTTGTTTGCATTCACTAAATTTCTCACTGTCATAAATTCTTGCAAACTCAGTCACCAACTGCTGCAGTTTTTCACTCGAATCAGCCACCAGTGCTGTATAATCAGCAAACAACAACTGACTCACTTCCTAGGCCCTCTCATCCCCAACAGACTGCATACTCGCGCCTCTCCAAAACTCTTGCAGTTACCTCCCTAACCAGTCCCATCCATAAACAAATCTAAAACCCATGGTGATATCACGCACACCTGACTCTGACCGACCTTGACAGGAACCATTCACTCTCCTCCCTTTTTGCTGGTTACACACGACTTAAATCTTTGATAAAAACTTTTCACAGATTCGAGCAGCTTACCTCCGAAATGGGAGTTGGGATGAGTGAATATTAATTTTTAGGGAGAAAAAGAAAGATATACTGGAAGGAGGTAAATAACGGGCGTAAGACAAGACAACAAATGGGATCATCGGTGAAAGGGGCAAGTGGAGAGGTAATAACAGTAATGATGAAGTGAGGAGATGGAATGAGTATTTTGAAGGATAGTTAAATGTGTTTGATGAATGGTGTTTTGGTCAGGTTGATATGCGAAGTAAGAGTCACGTAGAGAAGTTTGTTGAAAGAACAGGTAGTGAAAGCCTTGTGTAAAATGAAATGTGGCAAGGCGGCTGGAGTGGATGATGTTGCTGTTTAGAATTTATAAAGAAAAGAGGTGACTGCGTAACTGTTGGTAAGGATATTCATTTTATGTATCGATGATGATGAAGTGCCTGAGGATTGGAAGAGGGCATGCATAGTGCCATTTTACAACAGCAAAGGGAATAAAAGTGAGTGTTCAAACTACAAGGCGTAAGTTTGTTGAGTATTCCTGGGGTATTGTATGGGAGGGTATTGATTGAGAGGGTGAAGGCATATACAGAGCATCTGACTGGGGAGGAGCAGTGTGGTTTCAGAAGTGGTAGAGGATGTGTGGATCAGGTGTTTGCTTTGAAGAATGTTTGTGAGAAATACTTAGAAAAACAGATGGAACTTTGCGTGGCATTTAGGATCTGGAGAAGGCATGTGATAAGGTGATTGAGATGCTTTGTGGAAGGTCTTACGAGTATATGGTGTGGAAGGTAAGCTACCAGAAGCATTGAAAAGTATTTATCAATTATGTAAGGCGTGTGTACGAATAGGAATACAGGAGCGTGAATGGATCTTCAGCAAGGGTGTATGATGTCACCATGGCTGTTTGATTTGTTTATGGATTGGGTGGTGGGGGGGGGAGGTAAATGCAAGGACTCTTGAAGAGAGGGGCGCCTATGCAATCTGTTGGTGTTGAGAAGGCCTGGGAAGTGAATTAGTTTTTGTTCGCTGATGATACAGCACTGGTAGTTCATTCGAGTGAGAAACTGCAAAAGTTGATGACTGAGTTTCGAAGAGTGTGTGAAAGAAGAAACCTGAGAGTAAATCAAAATAAAAGGAAGGTTATTAGGTTAGTTGGGTAGGTTTTAATGGAGAAAGACTAGAGGAAGTGAAGTGTTTTAGATATCTGGAGTGGACCGGTAGCGAGAGGAACTATGGAAGCAGAAGTGAGTCATAGGGTGGGGGCGGGGGCGAAGGTTCTGAGAGCTATGAAGAATGTGTGAAAAGACAGAACGACAACTTAGAAGGCAAAATTTTTTGTTTTGAAGGGATAATAGTTCCGAAAATATTATATGGTTGCGAGGCATGGGCTCTAGAAAGGGTTGTGCGGAAGAGAGTGGATATGTTGGATATGAAATGTATGAGAACAATGTATGGTGTGGAGTGGTTTGATCGAGTAAGTAATGAAAGGATAAGAGAGATGTGTGGCAATAAAAAGAGTGTGTTTAGGCATACGGAGAGAATGAGTGAGAAATGGTTGATAAAGAATAAACGTGTAAGAAGTGGATGGAACATGGAGTCCCGGGAGACCAAAGTTGAGATGGAAGGATGGAATGAAAGGATTTTGAGCAATCGGAGTCTGAACATGTAGGAGGGTGAAAAGTCTGCACGGAATAGAATAAATTGGAACGATATGGTATTCTGGTATTGACTTGCCGTCAATGGACTGAACCAGGGTATGTGAAACTCCCGGGTAAACGTTGCAAAACCGTGTGGGGCTGGATATGGAGACGCTGCTGTGCTTTTCAGTAAATTTCACATGACAACTAGAGAATGAGTGTGAACGGATGTGACATTAGTCGTTTGTTTTCGGGCTCTATCTCGCTGACGCAGGAGGCGACGATCAGATATGGCGGAGGAGAAGACAACGTACATATCATCTTTTCATTCATGCGTTTGTTATGTTTCCTGTGGGGTGAGGTGGCATCAGGAATGGGTGAATGCAAGCAAGTATGAATATGCATATATGTAGATATATATATATATATATATATATATAGAATATATATATATATATATAATATATATATATATAATAATATATATAATATTATATATATATATATATATACATTGGAAAGGATCACAATTTTGCGCGTGATCAAGATATTCTTATGAGTCCACGGGGAAAATGAAACATGAAAAGTTCCAAGTGCACTTTCGTGTAATAATCACATCATCAGAGGAGACACAAGAGAGAAATATGACAGTCAGGTGATATACATCGAAGAGACGAAGCTAGGACGCCATTTGGTAAACAAGTGGTTGTCCAACACTACTTGAACAATCGTCTTGGACAATCACTTGTTTACCAAATATTATCCTCCAACATTTCATTCCAGCACATTCACCCTCCTCCGCACAACTCTATCTATAGCTCACGCTTCGCAACTATATAACATTGTTGGTACAACTATTCATTCAAACATACTCATTTTTGTTCTCCGCGATACCGTTCTCGCCTTCCACACATTCTTCAACTCTCCCACAACTTCACCCCCTTGCCCCATCCTGTGACTCATTTCCGCTTCCATGGTTCCATCCGCTGCCAAATCCACTCCCAGATATCTAAAACACTTCACTCTCTCAAGTTTTTCTCCATTCAAACTTCCCTCCCAGTTAACTTGTCCCTCAACCCTACTGAACCGAATAATCTTGCGCTAATTCACATTTACTCTCAGCTTTCTTCTTTCACACACTTTACCATGCTCAGTCACCAACTTCTGCAGTTTCTCACCCGAATCAGCCACCAGCGCTGTATCATCAGCGAACAACAACTGACTCACTTCCCAAGCCCTTTCATCCACAACAGATTGCATACTTGCCCCTCTCTCCAAAACTGTTGCATTCACCTTCCCAACCACTCCATTCATAAGCAAATTAAACAACCATAGAGACATCACGCACCCCTGCCGCAAACCCAACATTCACTGGGAACCAATCACTTTCCTCTCTTCCTACACGTACACATGCCTTACATCCTTGGTAGAAACTGTTCACTGCTTCTAGTAATTCGCCTCCTACACCATACACTCTCAGTACCTTCCACAAAGCATCTCTACCAGCCCTATCATATGCCTTCTCCAGAGCCATAAATGTTACATACAAATCCATTTGTTTTTCTAGGTATACAATCATCTTACGTACAACACTGTATCATTTCTGTATTATATATATATATAAATATATATATATATATATAAATATATATATATATAGATATATATATCTATATATATATATATATATATATATATATATATATATAAATCTAAAATCTATTCCAGAAAATAATTGGTGTGGGAGGCAAGTTGTTAGAAGCAGTGAAAAGTTTTTATCGAGGATGTAAGGCATGTGTACGTGTAGGAAGAGAGGAAAGTGATTGGTTCTCAGTGAATGTAGGTTTGCGGCAGGGGTGTGTGATGTCTCCATGGTTGTTTAATTTGTTTATGGATGGGGTTGTTAGGGAGGTAAATGCAAGAGTTTTGGAAAGAGGGGCAAGTATGAAGTCTGTTGGGGATGAGAGAGCTTGGAAGTGAGTCAGTTGTTGTTCGCTGATGATACAGCGCTGGTGCGGATTCATGTGAGAAACTGCAGAAGCTGGTGACGGAGTTTGGTAAAGTGTGTGGAAGAAGAAAGTTAAGAGTAAATGTGAATAAGAGCAAGGTTATTAGGTACAGTAGGGTTGAGGGTCAAGTCAATTGGGAGGTGAGTTTGAATGGAGAAAAACTGGAGGAAGTGAAGTGTTTTAGATATCTGGGAGTGGATCTGTCCAGCGGATGGAACCATGGAAGCGGAAGTGGATCATAGGGTGGGGGAGGGGGCGAAAATTTTGGGAGCCTTGAAAAATGTGTGGAAGTCGAGAACATTATCCGGAAAGCAAAAATGGGTATGTTTGAAGGAATAGTAGTTCCAACAATGTTGTATGGTTGCGAGGCGTGGGCTATGGATAGAGATGTGCGCAGGAGGATGGATGTGCTGGAAATGAGATGTTTGAGGAAAATGTGTGGTGTGAGGTGGTTTGATCGAGTAAGTAACGTAAGGGTAAGAGAGATGTGTGGAAATAAAAAGAGCGTGGTTGAGAGAGCAGAAGAGGGTGTTTTGAAATGGTTTGGGCACATGGAGAGAATGAGTGAGGAAAGATTGACCAAGAGGATATATGTGTCGGAGGTGGAGGGAACGAGGAGAAGAGGGAGACCAAATTGGAGGTGGAAAGATGGAGTGAAAAGGATTTTGTGTGATCGGGGCCTGACCTTGCAGGAGGTGAAAGGAGGGCAAGGAATAGAGTGAATTGGAGCGATGTGATATACAGGGGTTGACGTGCTGTCAGTGGATTGAATCAAGGCATGTGAAGCGTCCGGGGTAAACCAAGGAAAGCTGTGTAGGTATGTATATTTGCGTGTGTGGACGTGTGTATGTACATGTGTATGGGGGGGGGGGGGTTGGGCCATTTCTTTCGCGTCGTTTCCTTTTCCTGCGTATTTATAACATATAGATACCTCCCTACCGCCTCGCAAGAAACGCGGGAGACAGCGACAAAGTATAAAAAAAAAAAAAAACAAAAAAAAAAAAAAAAAAAAATATATATATAGATATATATATATATATCTATATATATATATATACTATATATATATATATACTATATATATATATATATAGATATATATATATATAATATATATATATATATATAAATAATATATATATATCTATATATATATATCCACTCCAATATCTAAACACTTCACTTTCCCCAATTTTTTTTATTAAACCACCCCCAATTTTTTTGCCCTAAAACCCCAAACCAATAACCTTGCTTTTTTTCATTACTTTTTTTTTTCCTTCAAAATTTAAAAACTCAGTCACCAACTCTGCAGTTTTTCACTGAATCAGCCCCCAGGCTGTATAATCAGCAAACAACAACGACTCACTTCCAGGCCTCTCATCCCCAACAACTCTACTGCCCTCTCCAAAAACTCTTGCATTACCTCCCTAACCCCCCCCATCCATAAACAAACTAAAACCCAGGTGATATCAGCACACCTGACTCTGACCGCCTTGAAGGGGAAACCCTTCCTCTCCTCCCTTTTTTCTGGTACACACACTTAAATCTTTGATAAAAACTTTTCACAGATTCGAGCAGCTTACCTCCGAAATGGGAGTTGGGATGAGTGAATATTAATTTTTAGGGAGAAAAAGAAAGATATACTGGAAGGAGGTAAATAACGGGCGTAAGACAAGACAACAAATGGGATCATCGGTGAAAGGGGCAAGTGGAGAGGTAATAACAGGTAATGATGAAGTGAGGAGATGGAATGAGTATTTTGAAGGATAGTTAAATGTGTTTGATGAATGGTGTTTTGGTCAGGTTGATATGCGAAGTAAGAGTCACGTAGAGAAGTTTGTTGAAAGAACAGGTAGTGAAAGCCTTGTGTAAAATGAAATGTGGCAAGGCGGCTGGAGTGGATGATGTTGCTGTAGAATTTATAAAGAAAAGAGGTGACTGCGTTAACTGGTTGGTAAGGATATTCATTTTATGTATCGATGATGATGAAGTGCCTGAGGATTGGAAGAGGGCATGCATAGTGCCATTTTACAACAGCAAAGGGAATAAAAGTGAGTGTTCAAACTACAAGGCGTAAGTTTGTTGAGTATTCCTGGGGTATTGTATGGGAGGGTATTGATTGAGAGGGTGAAGGCATATACAGAGCATCTGACTGGGGAGGAGCAGTGTGGTTTCAGAAGTGGTAGAGGATGTGTGGATCAGGTGTTTGCTTTGAAGAATGTTTGTGAGAAATACTTAGAAAAACAGATGGAACTTTGCGTGGCATTTATGGATCTGAAGAAGGCATGTGATAAGGTGATTGAGATGCTTTGTGGAAGGTCTTACGAGTATATGGTGTGGAAGGTAAGCTACCAGAAGCATTGAAAAGTATTTATCAATTATGTAAGGCGTGTGTACGAATAGGAATACAGGAGCGTGAATGGATCTTCAGCAAGGGTGTATGATGTCACCATGGCTGTTTGATTTGTTTATGGATTGGGTGGTGGGGGGGGGAGGTAAATGCAAGACTCTTGAAGAGAGGGGCGCCTATGCAATCTGTTGGTGTTGAGAAGGCCTGGGAAGTGAATTAGTTTTTGTCCGCTGATGATACAGCACTGGTAGTTCATTCGAGTGAGAAACTGCAAAAGTTGATGACTGAGTTTCGAAGAGTGTGTGAAAGAAGAAACCTGAGAGTAAATCAAAATAAAAGGAAGGTTATTAGGTTAGTTGGGTAGGTTTTAATGGAGAAAGACTAGAGGAAGTGAAGTGTTTTAGATATCTGGGAGTGGACCTGGTAGCGAGAGGAACTATGGAAGCAGAAGTGAGTCATAGGGTGGGGGCGGGGGCGAAGGTTCTGAGAGCTATGAAGAATGTGTGAAAAGACAGAACGTCAACTTAGAAGGCAAAATTTTTTGTTTGAAGGGATAATAGTTCCGAAAATATTATATGGTTGCGAGGCATGGGCTCTAGAAAGGGTTGTGCGGAAGAGAGTGGATATGTTGGATATGAAATGTATGAGAACAATGTATGGTGTGGAGTGGTTTGATCGAGTAAGTAATGAAAGGATAAGAGAGATGTGTGGCAATAAAAAGAGTGTGTTTAGGCATACGGAGAGAATGAGTGAGAAATGGTTGATAAAGAATAAACGTGTAAGAAGTGGATGGAACATGGAGTCCCGGGAGACCAAAGTTGAGATGGAAGGATGGAATGAAAAGGATTTTGAGCAATCGGAGTCTGAACATGTAGGAGGGTGAAAAGTCTGCACGGAATAGAACAAATTGGAACGATATGGTATTCTGGTATTGACTTGCCGTCAATGGACTGAACCAGGGTATGTGAAACTCCCGGGGTAAACGTTGCAAAACCGTGTGGGGCTGGATATGGAGACGCTGCTGTGCTTTTCAGTAAATTTCACATGACAACTAGAGAATGAGTGTGAACGGATGTGACATTAGTCGTTTGTTTTCGGGCTCTATCTCGCTGACGCAGGAGGCGACGATCAGATATGGCGGAGGAGAAGACAACGTACATATCATCTTTTCATTCATGCGTTTGTTATGTTTCCTGTGGGGTGAGGTGGCATCAGGAATGGGTGAATGCAAGCAAGTATGAATATGCATATATGTAGATATATATATATATATATATATATATATATATATATATATATATATATATATATATATATATATATATATATATATATATATATATATATATATATATACATTGGAAAGGATCACAATTTTGCGCGTGATCAAGATATTCTTATGAGTCCACGGGGAAAATGAAACATGAAAAGTTCCCAAGTGCACTTTCGTGTAATAATCACATCATCAGAGGAGACACAAGAGAGAAATATGACAGTCAGGTGATATACATCGAAGAGATGAAGCTAGGACGCCATTTGGTAAACAAGTGGTTGTCCAACACTACTTGAACAATCGTCTTGGACAATCACTTGTTTACCAAATATTATCCTCAAACATTTCATTTCCAGCACATTCACCCTCCTCCGCACAACTCTATCTATAGCTCACGCTTCGCAACTATATAACATTGTTGGTACAACTATTCATTCAAACATACTCATTTTTGTTCTCCGCGATACCGTTCTCGCCTTCCACACATTCTTCAACTCTCCCACAACCTTCACCCCCTTGCCCCATCCTGTGACTCATTTCCGCTTCCATGGTTCCATCCGCTGCCAAATCCACTCCCAGATATCTAAAACACTTCACTCTCTCAAGTTTTTCTCCATTCAAACTTCCCTCCCAGTTAACTTGTCCCTCAACCCTACTGAACCGAATAATCTTGCGCTAATTCACATTTACTCTCAGCTTTCTTCTTTCACACACTTTACCATGCTCAGTCACCAACTTCTGCAGTTTCTCACCCGAATCAGCCACCAGCGCTGTATCATCAGCGAACAACAACTGACTCACTTCCCAAGCCCTTTCATCCACAACAGATTGCATACTTGCCCCTCTCTCCAAAACTCTTGCATTCACCTTCCCAACCACTCCATTCATAAGCAAATTAAACAACCATAGAGACATCACGCACCCCTGCCGCAAACCAACATTCACTGGGAACCAATCACTTTCCTCTCTTCCTACACGTACACATGCCTTACATCCTTGGTAGAAACTGTTCACTGCTTCTAGTAATTCGCCTCCTACACCATACACTCTCAGTACCTTCCACAAAGCATCTCTACCAGCCCTATCATATGCCTTCTCCAGAGCCATAAATGTTACATACAAATCCATTTGTTTTTCTAGGTATACAATCATCTTACGTACAACACTGTATCATTTCTGTATTATATATATATATATATATATATATATATATATATATATATATATATATATATATATATATATATATATATATATATATATATATATATATATATATATATATATATATATATATTAAGAATATATGGTGTGGGAGGCAAGTTGTTAGAAGCAGTGAAAAGTTTTTATCGAGGATGTAAGGCATGTGTACGTGTAGGAAGAGAGGAAAGTGATTGGTTCTCAGTGAATGTAGGTTTGCGGCAGGGGTGTGTGATGTCTCCATGGTTGTTTAATTTGTTTATGGATGGGGTTGTTAGGGAGGTAAATGCAAGAGTTTTGGAAAGAGGGGCAAGTATGAAGTCTGTTGGGGATGAGAGAGCTTGGGAAGTGAGTCAGTTGTTGTTCGCTGATGATACAGCGCTGGTGGCGGATTCATGTGAGAAACTGCAGAAGCTGGTGACGGAGTTTTGTAAAGTGTGTGGAAGAAGAAAGTTAAGAGTAAATGTGAATAAGAGCAAGGTTATTAGGTACAGTAGGGTTGAGGGTCAAGTCAATTGGGAGGTGAGTTTGAATGGAGAAAAACTGGAGGAAGTGAAGTGTTTTAGATATCTGGGAGTGGATCTGTCAGCGGATGGAACCATGGAAGCGGAAGTGGATCATAGGGTGGGGGAGGGGGCGAAAATTTTGGGAGCCTTGAAAAATGTGTGGAAGTCGAGAACATTATCCCGGAAAGCAAAAATGGGTATGTTTGAAGGAATAGTAGTTCCAACAATGTTGTATGGTTGCGAGGCGTGGGCTATGGATAGAGTTGTGCGCAGGAGGATGGATGTGCTGGAAATGAGATGTTTGAGGACAATGTGTGGTGTGAGGTGGTTTGATCGAGTAAGTAACGTAAGGGTAAGAGAGATGTGTGGAAATAAAAAGAGCGTGGTTGAGAGAGCAGAAGAGGGTGTTTTGAAATGGTTTGGGCACATGGAGAGAATGAGTGAGGAAAGATTGACCAAGAGGATATATGTGTCGGAGGTGGAGGGAACGAGGAGAAGAGGGAGACCAAATTGGAGGTGGAAAGATGGAGTGAAAAGGATTTTGTGTGATCGGGGCCTGAACATGCAGGAGGGTGAAAGGAGGGCAAGGAATAGAGTGAATTGGAGCGATGTGATATACAGGGGTTGACGTGCTGTCAGTGGATTGAATCAAGGCATGTGAAGCGTCCGGGGTAAACCAAGGAAAGCTGTGTAGGTATGTATATTTGCGTGTGTGGACGTGTGTATGTACATGTGTATGGGGGGGGGGGGGTTGGGCCATTTCTTTCGTCTGTTTCCTTGCGCTACCTCGCAAACGCGGGAGACAGCGACAAAGTATAAAAAAAAAAAAAAAAAAAAAAAAATATATATATATATATATATATATATATATATATATATATATATATATATATATATATATATATATAAATAATATATATATATATATATATATATATATATATATATATATATATATATATTTTTTTTATACTTTGTCGCTGTCTCCCGCGTTTGCGAGGTAGCGCAAGGAAACAGACGAAAGAAATGGCCCAACCCCCCCCCCCCCATACACATGTACATACACACGTCCACACACGCAAATATACATACCTACACAGCTTTCCATG